>NC_048565.1:1218143-1518143 GCF_013265735.2 Oncorhynchus mykiss | reverse complement strand
TACAGTCTCACCGTAACCCTACAGTACTATCTTCTAACCCTACAGTACGGTCTCACCGTAACCTTACAGTACTATCTTCTAACCGTAACCCTACAGTACTTTGTTCTAACCCTACAGTACTATCTTCTAACCCTACAGTACCGTCTCACCGTAACCCTACAGTACAGTCTCACCGTAACCCTACAGTACTATCTTCTAACCCTATAGTACGGTGTCACCGTAACCCTACAGTACTATATTCTAACCCTACAGTACGGTCTCACCGTAACCTTACAGTACTATCTTCTAACCCTACAGTACCATCTCACCGTAACCCTACAGTACAGTCTCACCGTAACCCTATAGTACTATCTGCTAACCCTACAGTACTATCTTCTAACCCTACAGTCTCACCGTAACCCTACAGTACTATCTTCTAACCCTACAGTCTCACCGTAACCCTACAGTACGGTCTCACCGTAACCCTACAGTACTATCTTCTAACCCTACAGTACTATCTTCTAACCCTACAGTCTCACCGTAACCCTACAGTACTATCTTCTAACCCTACAGTCTCACCGTAACCCTACAGTCTCACCGTAACCCTACAGTAAAGTCTCACCGTAACCCTACAGTACTATCTTCTAACCCTACAGTACAGTCTCACCGTAACCCTACAGTACTATCTTCTAACCCTACAGTCTCACCGTAACCCTACAGTACTATCTTCTAACCCTACAGTCTCACCGTAACCCTACAGTACTATCTTCTAACCCTACAGTCTCACCGTAACCCTACAGTACTATCTTCTAACCCTACAGTACTATCTTCTAACCCTACAGTACCATCTTCTAACCCTACAGTACCGTCTCACCGTAACCCTACAGTACTATCTTCTAACCCTACAGTACTATATTCTAACCCTACAGTACTATCTTCTAACCCTACAGTAATATCTTCTAACCCTACAGTACCGTCTCACCGTAACCCTACAGTACTATCTTCTAACCCTACAGTACCGTCTCACCGTAACCCTACAGTACTATCTTCTAACCCTACAGTACAGTCTCACCGTAACCCTACAGTACTATCTTCTAACCCTACAGTACCGTCTCACCGTAACCCTACAGTACTATCTTCTAACCCTACAGTACCGTCTCACCGTAACCCTACAGTACAGTCTCACCGTAACCCTACAGTACTATCTTCTAACCCTATAGTACTGTCTCACCGTAACCCTACAGTACTATATTCTAACCCTACAGTACGGTCTCACCGTAACCTTACAGTACTATCTTCTAACCCTACAGTACCATCTCACCGTAACCCTACAGTACAGTCTCACCGTAACCCTACAGTACTATCTTCTAACCCTACAGTCTCACCGTAACCCTACAGTACGGTCTCACCGTAACCCTACAGTACTATCTTCTAACCCTACAGTCTCACCGTAACCCTACAGTACTATCTTCTAACCCTACAGTACGGTCTCACCGTAACCCTACAGTCTCACCGTAACCCTACAGTACTATCTTCTAACCCTACAGTACGGTCTCACCGTAACCCTACAGTACTATCTTCTAACCCTACAGTACCGTCTCACCGTAACCCTACAGTACTATCTTCTAACCCTACAGTCTCACCGTAACCCTACAGTACGGTCTCACCGTAACCTTACAGTACTATCTTCTAACCCTACAGTACGGTCTCACCGTAACCTTACAGTACTATCTTCTAACCCTACAGTACCATCTCACCGTAACCCTACAGTACAGTCTCACCGTAACCCTACAGTACTATCTTCTAACCCTACAGTACAGTCTCACCGTAACCCTACAGTACTATCTTCTAACCCTACAGTCTCACCGTAACCCTACAGTACTATCTTCTAACCCTACAGTACGGTCTCACCGTAACCCTACAGTCTCACCGTAACCCTACAGTACTATCTTCTAACCCTACAGTAAGGTCTCACCGTAACCCTACAGTACTATCTTCTAACCCTACAGTACCGTCTCACCGTAACCCTACAGTACTATCTTCTAACCCTACAGTCTCACCGTAACCCTACAGTACGGTCTCACCGTAACCTTACAGTACTATCTTCTAACCCTACAGTACGGTCTCACCGTAACCTTACAGTACTATCTTCTAACCCTACAGTACCATCTCACCGTAACCCTACAGTACAGTCTCACCGTAACCCTACAGTACTATCTTCTAACCCTACAGTACAGTCTCACCGTAACCCTACAGTACTATCTTCTAACCCTACAGTCTCACCGTAACCCTACAGTACGGTCTCACCGTAACCTTACAGTACTATCTTCTAACCCTACAGTACAGTCTCACCGTAACCCTACAGTACTATCTTCTAACCCTACAGTACTATCTCACCGTAACCCTACAGTACTATCTTCTAACCGTAACCCTACAGTACTATCTTCTAACCCTACAGTAGTCTCACCGTAACCCTACAGTACTATCTTCTAACCCTACAGTACGGTCTCACCGTAACCCTACAGTACTATCTTCTAACCCTACAGTACAGTCTCACCGTAACCCTACAGTACTATCTTCTAACCCTACAGTACCATCTCACCGTAACCCTACAGTACAGTCTCACCGTAACCCTACAGTACTATCTTCTAACCCTACAGTACAGTCTCACCGTAACCCTACAGTACTATCTTCTAACCCTACAGTACTATCTCACCGTAACCCTACAGTACTATCTTCTAACCGTAACCCTACAGTACTATCTTCTAACCCTACAGTACGGTCTCACCGTAACCTTACAGTACTATCTCACCGTAACCCTACAGTACTATCTTCTAACCCTATAGTACGGTCTCACCGTAACCCTACAGTACTATATTCTAACCCTACAGTACGGTCTCACCGTAACCTTACAGTACTATCTTCTAACCCTACAGTACCATCTCACCGTAACCCTACAGTACAGTCTCACCGTAACCCTACAGTACTATCTTCTAACCCTACAGTCTCACCGTAACCCTACAGTACGGTCTCACCGTAACCCTACAGTACTATCTTCTAACCCTACAGTCTCACCGTAACCCTACAGTACTATCTTCTAACCCTACAGTACGGTCTCACCGTAACCCTACAGTCTCACCGTAACCCTACAGTACTATCTTCTAACCCTACAGTACGGTCTCACCGTAACCCTACAGTACTATCTTCTAACCCTACAGTACCGTCTCACCGTAACCCTACAGTACTATCTTCTAACCCTACAGTCTCACCGTAACCCTACAGTACGGTCTCACCGTAACCTTACAGTACTATCTTCTAACCCTACAGTACGGTCTCACCGTAACCTTACAGTACTATCTTCTAACCCTACAGTACCATCTCACCGTAACCCTACAGTACAGTCTCACCGTAACCCTACAGTACTATCTTCTAACCCTACAGTACAGTCTCACCGTAACCCTACAGTACTATCTTCTAACCCTACAGTCTCACCGTAACCCTACAGTACTATCTTCTAACCCTACAGTACGGTCTCACCGTAACCCTACAGTCTCACCGTAACCCTACAGTACTATCTTCTAACCCTACAGTACGGTCTCACCGTAACCCTACAGTACTATCTTCTAACCCTACAGTACCGTCTCACCGTAACCCTACAGTACTATCTTCTAACCCTACAGTCTCACCGTAACCCTACAGTACGGTCTCACCGTAACCTTACAGTACTATCTTCTAACCCTACAGTACGGTCTCACCGTAACCTTACAGTACTATCTTCTAACCCTACAGTACCATCTCACCGTAACCCTACAGTACAGTCTCACCGTAACCCTACAGTACTATCTTCTAACCCTACAGTACAGTCTCACCGTAACCCTACAGTACTATCTTCTAACCCTACAGTCTCACCGTAACCCTACAGTACGGTCTCACCGTAACCTTACAGTACTATCTTCTAACCCTACAGTACAGTCTCACCGTAACCCTACAGTACTATCTTCTAACCCTACAGTACTATCTCACCGTAACCCTACAGTACTATCTTCTAACCGTAACCCTACAGTACTATCTTCTAACCCTACAGTAGTCTCACCGTAACCCTACAGTACTATCTTCTAACCCTACAGTACGGTCTCACCGTAACCCTACAGTACTATCTTCTAACCCTACAGTACAGTCTCACCGTAACCCTACAGTACTATCGTCTAACCCTACAGTACCATCTCACCGTAACCCTACAGTACAGTCTCACCGTAACCCTACAGTACTATCTTCTAACCCTACAGTACAGTCTCACCGTAACCCTACAGTACTATCTTCTAACCCTACAGTACTATCTCACCGTAACCCTACAGTACTATCTTCTAACCGTAACCCTACAGTACTATCTTCTAACCCTACAGTACGGTCTCACCGTAACCTTACAGTACTATCTCACCGTAACCCTACAGTACTATCTTCTAACCCTACAGTAGTCTCACCGTAACCTTACAGTACTATCTTCTAACCCTACAGTACGGTCTCACCGTAACCTTACAGTACTATCTTCTAACCCTACAGTACCATCTCACCGTAACCCTACAGTACAGTCTCACCGTAACCCTACAGTACTATCTTCTAACCCTACAGTACAGTCTCACCGTAACCCTACAGTACTATCTTCTAACCCTACAGTACTATCTCACCGTAACCCTACAGTACTATCTTCTAACCGTAACCCTACAGTACTATCTTCTAACCCTACAGTACGGTCTCACCGTAACCTTACAGTACTATCTCACCGTAACCCTACAGTACTATCTTCTAACCCTACAGTAGTCTCACCGTAACCCTACAGTACTATCTTCTAACCCTACAGTACGGTCTCACCGTAACCCTACAGTACTATCTTCTAACCCTACAGTACAGTCTCACCGTAACCCTACAGTACTATCTTCTAACCCTACAGTACCATCTCACCGTAACCCTACAGTACAGTCTCACCGTAACCCTACAGTACTATCTTCTAACCCTACAGTACTATCTTCTAACCCTACAGTACAGTCTCACCGTAACCCTACAGTACTATCTTCTAACCCTACAGTACTATCTCACCGTAACCCTACAGTACTATCTTCTAACCGTAACCCTACAGTACTATCTTCTAACCCTACAGTACGGTCTCACCGTAACCTTACAGTACTATCTCACCGTAACCCTACAGTACTATCTTCTAACCCTACAGTAGTCTCACCGTAACCCTACAGTACTATCTTCTAACCCTACAGTACGGTCTCACCGTAACCCTACAGTACTATCTTCTAACCCTACAGTACAGTCTCACCGTAACCCTACAGTACTATCTTCTAACCCTACAGTACTATCTTCTAACCCTACAGTACGGTCTCACCGTAACCCTACAGTACTATCTTCTAACCCTACAGTACTATCTTTTAACCCTACAGTACGGTCTCACCGTAATCCTACAGTACGGTCTCACCGTAACCCTACAGTACGGTCTCACCGTAACCCTACAGTACGGCTCACCGTAACCCTACAGTACGGTCTCACCGTAACCCTACAGTACTGTCTCACCGTAACCCTACAGTACTGTCTCACCGTAACCCTACAGTACTGTGTCACCGTAACCCTACAGTACTGTCTCACCGTAACCCTACAGTACTGTCTCACCTTAACCCTACAGTACTATCTTCTAACCCTACAGTACGGTCTCACCGTAACCCTACAGTACTATATTCTAACCCTACAGTACGGTCTCACCGTAACCCTACAGTACTATCTTCTAACCCTACAGTACTATCTTCTAACCCTACATTCCGGTCTCACAGTAACCCTACAGTCCGGTCTCACCGTAACCCTACAGTCCGGTCTCACCGTAACCCTACAGTACAGTCTCACCGTAACCCTACAGTACAGTCTCACCGTAACCCTACAGTACAGTCTCACCGTAACCCTACAGTACAGTCTCACCGTAACCCTACAGTACAGTCTCACAGTAACCCTACGGTACAGTCTCACCGTAACCCTACAGTACAGTCTCACCGTAACCCTACAGTCTCACCGTAACCCTACAGTCTCACCGTAACCCCACAGTCTCACCGTAACCCCACAGTCTCACCGTAACCCCACAGTCTCACCGTAACCCCACAGTCTCACCGTAACCCTACAGTACAGTCTCACCGTAACCCTACAGTCTCACCGTAACCCTACAGTCTCACCGTAACCCTACAGTCTCACCGTAACCCCACAGTCTCACCGTAACCCCACAGTCTCACCGTAACCCCACAGTCTCACCGTAACCCCACAGTCTCACCGTAACCCCACAGTCTCACCGTAACCCCACAGTCTCACCGTAACCCCACAGTCTCACCGTAACCCCACAGTCTCACCGTAACCCCACAGTCTCACCGTAACCCCACAGTCTCACCGTAACCCTACAGTACAGTCTCACCGTAACCCTACAGTCTCACCGTAACCCTACAGTCTCACCGTAACCCTACAGTCTCACCGTAACCCTACAGTCTCACCGTAACCCTACAGTCTCACCGTAACCCCACAGTCTCACCGTAACCCCACAGTCTCACCGTAACCCCACAGTCTCACCGTAACCCCACAGTCTCACCGTAACCCCACAGTCTCACCGTAACCCCACAGTCTCACCATAACCCCACAGTCTCACCGTAACCCTACAGTCTCACCGTAACCCCACAGTCTCACCGTAACCCTACAGTCTCACCGTAAGCCTACAGTCTCACCGTAACCCTACAGTCTCACCGTAACCCCACAGTCTCACCGTAACCCCACAGTCTCACCGTAACCCCACAGTCTCACCGTAACCCCACAGTCTCACCGTAACCCCACAGTCTCACCGTAACCCTACAGTCTCACCGTAACCCCACAGTATGGTCTCACCGTTGGCATCGTGACTATACTCCACCCCGGCCACCGTACATCTCCTGAACACCATCTTGTTCTCTGTGAGTGTTCCGGTCTTGTCAGAGAAGATGTACTGCATCTGCCCAAGGTCTTCGGTGATGTTCAGAGCTCTACACTGCAGATGAGAGTCAGTCTCCTCATCGTACAGGTCTTGGTCCTGATGGATGAAATACACCTGACAGATCTTCACAATCTCTATGGACACGAACAGCGAGACGGGGATCAGGACCTAAAGACGGAAGAGATTCTGTTACAGACAAAGACGTCTTTTGGAGGGAGACAACAACAAGAGCAGGACAGATTACAGAGTCTGAGGATGTGTTCCAAATGGAGCCCTATTCCCTATATAGTGCACTATTTAGGACCAGAGCACTATTCCTTACATAGTGCACTACTTAGGACCAGAGCCCTATTCCCTATATAGTGCACTACTTAGGACCAGAGCCCTTTTCCCTATATAGTGCACTACTTAGGACCAGCGCCCTATTTCCTATATAGTGCACTACTTTAGACCAGAGCCCTATTCCCTATGTAGTGCACTACTTTAGACCAGAGCCCTATTCCCTACATAGTGCACTACTTTAGACCAGAGCCCTATTCCCTATATAGTGCACTACTTTAGACCAGGGCCCTATTCCCTATATAGTGCACTACTTTAGACCAGAGCCCTATTCCCTATATAGTGCACTACTTTAGACCAGAGCCCTATTCCCTATATAGTGCACTACTTTAGACCAGAGCCCTATTCCCTATATAGTGCACTACTTTAGACCAGAGCCCTATTCCCTATATAGTGCACTACTTTAGACTAGAGCCCTATTCCCTATATAGTGCACTACTTTAGACCAGAGCCCTATTCCCTATATAGTGCACTACTTTAGACCAGAGCCCTATTCCCTATATAGTGCACTACTTTAGACCAGAGCCCTATTCCCTATATAGTGCACTACTTTAGACTAGAGCCCTATTCCCTATATAGTGCACTACTTTAGACCAGAGCCCTATTCCCTATATAGTGCACTACTTTAGACCAGAGCCCTATTCCCTATATAGTGCACTACTTTAGACCAGAGCCCTATTCCCTATATAGTGCACTACTTTAGACCAGAGCCTTATTCCCTATATAGTGCGCTACTTAAGACCAGAGCCCTATTCCCTATATAGTGCACTACTTTAGACCAGAGCCTTATTCCCTATATAGTGCGCTACTTAAGACCAGCACCCTATGGACCATTTGAACAACATCCTGTGTCTTTGGCGGAAACATTGTAAAAATCATTGTGGTGACTTGTAACTGACAGGGATGTGAAGGGAGACATCTACATTGGAAGAAAAGTATGTGAACCATTTGGAAGAACCTGGATTTCTGCATACATTTGACATAAAATGTGATCTGACCATCTAAGTCACAACAGACACACAGTGTGCTTAAATTAATAACACACAAATTGTATTTCTCGTCTATATTGAATACATAATTTAAACATTCACAGTGTAGGTTGGGAAAAGTATGTGAACCCCCCTAGGCTAATGACTTCTCCAAAAGCTAATTGGAGTCAGGAGTCCGCTAACCTGGAGTCCAGTCATTGAGACGAGATTGGAGATGTTGGTTAGAGCTGACCTGAGTTGGCTATTCACAAGAAGCACTGCCTGATGTGAGCCATCCATCGAACAAAAAGAGATCTAAGATTAAGAAGGAGGGTCAACCAGTTATTAAATCCAAGGGTTCACATACTTCTCCCACCCTGCACTGTGAATGTTTACACGGTGTGTTCAGTAAAGACATGAACATATAATTGTTGGTGTGTTATTAGCTTAAGCACACTGTGTTTGTCTATTGTTCTGACCTAGATGAAGATCAGATCAAATGTTAAGTGACCAATTTCAGCAGAAATCCAGGTGATTCCAAAGGGTTCACATACCTTTTCTTGCCGCTGTATCTGATCAACACATTTAGGAACAGGAGAGAAAATACCACAGATTCCATTTCACACAAAAACAGAGCTTTGTGGGAGACTAAGCTTGAGGTGTCTTGTGACTGACAAGGTTGTAGACGGAGACATTTACGTGACTAACACCTTAAGACATAGACAACATCGTCATATGTAACTCCGATAGAAGACGTACATTTATCTGGAGACATTTATTGAACTTTGTGCTGCTGGTACATGGGGACATTAAGGGTTCTACCATACTAAGGGGACATTAAGGGTTCTACCATACTAAGGGGACATTAAGGGTTCTACCATACTAAGGGGACATTAAGGGTTCTACCATACTAAGGGGACATTAAGGGTTCTACCATACTAAGGGGACATTAAGGGTTCTACCATACTAAGGGGACATTAAGGGTTCTACCATACTAACGGGACATTAAGGGTTCTACCATACTAAGGGGACATTAAGGGTTCTACCATACTAAGGGGACATTAAGGGTTCTACCATACTAAGGGGACATTAAGGGTTCTACCATACTAAGGGGACACTAAGGGTTCTACCATACTAAGGGGACATTAAGGGTTCTACCATACTAAGGGGGCATTAAGGGTTCTACCATACTAAGGGGGCATTAAGGGTTCTACCATACTAAGGGGACATTAAGGGTTCTACCATACTAAGGGGACATTAAGGGTTCTACCATACTAAGGGGACATTAAGGGTTCTACCATACTAAGGGGACATTAAGGGATCTACCATACTAAGGGGACATTAAGGGTTCTACCATACTAAGGGGACATTAAGGGTTCTACCATACTAAGGGGACATTAAGGGTTCTACCATACTAACGGGACATTAAGGGTTCTACCATACTAAGGGGACATTAAGGGTTCTACCATACTAAGGGGACATTAAGGGTTCTACCATACTAAGGGGACATTAAGGGTTCTACCATACTAAGGGGACACTAAGGGTTCTACCATACTAAGGGGACATTAAGGGTTCTACCATACTAAGGGGGCATTAAGGGTTCTACCATACTAAGGGGACATTAAGGGTTCTACCATACTAAGGGGACACTTAGGGTTCTACCATACTAAGGGGACATTAAGGGTTCTACCATAGTAAGGGGACATTAAGGGTTCTACCATACTAAGGGGACATTAAGGGTTCTACCATACTAACGGGACATTAAGGGTTCTACCATACTAAGGGGGCATTAAGGGTTCTACCATACTAAGGGGACATTAAGGGTTCTACCATACTAAGGGGACATTAAGGGTTCTACCATACTAAGGGGACATTAAGGGTTCTACCATACTAAGGGGACACTTAGGGTTCTACCATACTAAGGGGACATTAAGGGTTCTACCATACTAAGGGGACATTAAGGGTTCTACCATACTAAGGGGACATTAAGGGTTCTACCATACTAAGGGGACATTAAGGGTTCTACCATACTAAGGGGACATTAAGGGTTCTACCATACTAAGGGGGCATTAAGGGTTCTACCATACTAAGGGGACATTAAGGGTTCTACCATACTAAGGGGACATTAAGGGTTCTACCATACTAAGGGGACATTAAGGGTTCTACCATACTAAGGGGACACTTAGGGTTCTACCATACTAAGGGGACATTAAGGGTTCTACCATACTAAGGGGACATTAAGGGTTCTACCATACTAAGGGGACATTAAGGGTTCTACCATACTAAGGGGACATTAAGGGTTCTACCATACTAAGGGGACATTAAGGGTTCTACCATACTAAGAGGACATTAAGGGTTCTACCATACTAAGGGGGCATTAAGGGTTCTACCATACTAAGGGGACATTAAGGGTTCTACCATACTAAGGGGACATTAAGGGTTCTACCATACTAAGGGGACATTAAGGGTTCTACCATACTAAGGGGGCATTAAGGGTTCTACCATACTAAGGGGGCATTAAGGGTTCTACCATACTAAGAGGACATTAAGGGTTCTACCATACTAAGGGGACATTAAGGGTTCTACCAAACTAAGGGGGCATTAAGGGTTCTACCATACTAAGGGGACATTAAGGGTTCTACCATACTAAGGGGACATTAAGGGTTCTACCATACTAAGGGGACATTAAGGGTTCTACCATACTAAGGGGACATTAAGGGTTCTACCATACTAAGGGGACATTAAGGGTTCTACCATACTAACGGGACATTAAGGGTTCTACCATACTAAGGGGACATTAAGGGTTCTACCATACTAAGGGGACATTAAGGGTTCTACCATACTAAGGGGACATTAAGGGTTCTACCATACTAAGGGGACATTAAGGGTTCTACCATACTAAGGGGGCACAGTTTATAGGTAGAAACTGAGCTGCACTTTGTTGGCGACCCCTCCCACTCTCTACACTCTCAGTTGCAGAGGCGTCCCTCTGGCCGGCGCTTCAGAATGCCCGTGGCCAAGAAGAAACATTCACTGTAGCCAGAATTTTTAGCACCCTAACAACCGCTCATTCGGATTACAAATGCAATATATATTTATGCATAGATGTCTTTCTCTGTAGTCTCTGTAGAAACCACTCAATCCGTCTATGGGGAGTAGTTTGGTGTAATTCTCTGGTTGTCCACCAGGGGTCACAGTGTCCTTAGTTATAGGCTTTTTTGTCTTGGAGTGTTCTTAGAATGGATACTTAGAATGGATACCACACGGTGGTGAGGGGGAAATGATCTACACTCTCGTCTTTGGTTGAATGTCCTAGACTACTGTACATACCCAGTTGCAGACTGAATGTTTGGTCTAGTGTCTTTACCTTCTTCAATCGTCGAGAGTTTCAGAGGGTCTTAGCCACCACGCTGTCTGATCTTGTAGTTTTGACCATTTCAGCGTGTGGACCACATCCTCACGTTCTCTGGTCTCAATGGTTGATTATTCAGGGTACAGCTAACACTACTTTACATGCCGGCATGTTTTGGTCTAATGTAAATGTCGTTAGCGAGTCCTTTTAAGCACTCTGGTCGGAAAGGCGGTTCCATCATGTTGACATGAACTCTGAGCTCACGTGGTCGTCGCTACTGACTGGGCACAAGTTTCCATGTAACACAATTCTCATTTAGAAGGCTAAGAGTGGCTACTTTGAAGAATCTCAAATATATTTTGATTTGTTGAACAATGTTTTTGGTTACTACATGATTCCATATGTGTTATTTCATAGTTTTGATGTCTTCATTATTATTCTACAATGTAGAAAATAGGAAAAATAAAGAAAAACCCTTGAGTAGGTGTGTCTTAACTGTTGACTGCTACTGTATGACCTTCTCTATCTAATGCAGTTGGAACAGTGGTCGGTTGTGAGTGAATATATCAATGTCCTCTATGTTGTTCGTTTATACGATGGGACTGAATTTAAATGTGGATGGGATCCTTTTAATGGAAGGTGATGCAAAAGGATAAATGTCCAACCTGGATGGACAATAAAGTTCTATTCTATCCCTAACCTACTGCCAAATGTATGATCATACTAGAGAGACATATTTCCCTCAGATTACCCAGACCCACTCAGACCTTAGAAAACAAATCCAATTTTGATAAACTCCCATATTTATTGGGTGAATCACAGCAGCAAGATGTGCCCTGTTGCCACAAGAAAAGGTCAACCAGTGAAGAACAAATATTTGCACGCACAATTTTTCCGTTTTTGATTTGTTAAAAAAGTTTGAAATATCCAATAAATGTCGTTCCACTTCATGATTGTGTCCCACTTGTTGATTCTTCTCAAAAAAATACAGTTTTCTATCTTTATGTTTGAAGCCTGAAATGTGGCAAAAGGTCGCAAAGTTCAAGGGGGCCGAATACTTTCGCAAGGCATTGTATGCATAGTCACTTTAACCATATCTACATGTACATACTACCTCAATCAGCCTGACTAACCGATGTCTGTATATAGCCTCTACTGTATATAGCCTCTCTACTGTATGTAGCCTCTCTACTGTATATAGCCTCTCTACTGTATATAGCCTCTCTACTGTATATAGCCTCTCTACTGTATATAGCCTCTCTACTGTATATAGCCTCGCTACTGTATATAGCCTCGCTACTGTATATAGCCTCGCTACTGTATATAGCCTCTGTATATAGCCTCTCCTGTATATAGCCTCTCCTGTATATAGCCTCTCCTGTATATAGCCTCTCCTGTATATAGCCTCTCTACTGTATATAGCCTCTCTACTGTATATAGCCTCTCTACTGTATATAGCCTCTCTACTGTATATAGCCTCTCTACTGTATATAGCCTCTCTACTGTATATAGCCTCTCTACTGTATATAGCCTCTCTACTGTATATAGCCTCTCTACTGTATATAGCCTCTCTACTGTATATAGCCTCTCTACTGTATATAGCCTCTCTACTGTATATAGCCTCTCTACTGTATATAGCCTCTCTACTGTATATAGCCTCTACTGTATATAGCCTCTCTACTGTATACAGCCTCTCTACTGTATACAGCCTCTCTACTGTATACAGCCTCTCTACTGTATATAGCCTCTCTTTTTACTGTTGTTTTATTTCTTTACCTACTTATTGTTCACCTAATACCTTTTTTGCACCATTGGTTAGAGCCTGTACGTAAGCGTTTCACTGTAAGGTCTACTACACCTGTTGTATTCAGCATTTCACTGTAAGGTCTACTACACCTGTTGTATTCAGCATTTCACTGTAAGGTCTACTACACCTGTTGTGTTCAGCATTTCGCTGTAAGGTCTACTACACCTGTTGTATTCAGCATTTCACTGTGAGGTCTACTACACCTGTTGTATTCAGCATTTCACTGTAAGGTCTACTACACCTGTTGTGTTCAGCATTTCACTGTAAGGTCTACTACACCTGTTGTATTCAGCATTTCACTGTAAGGTCTACTACACCTGTTGTGTTCAGCATTTCACTGTAAGGTCTACTACACCTGTTGTATTCAGCATTTCACTGTGAGGTCTACTACACCTGTTGTATTCAGCATTTCACTGTGAGGTCTACTACACCTGTTGTATTCAGCATTTCACTGTAAGGTCTACTACACCTGTTGTATTCAGCATTTCACTGTAAGGTCTACTACACCTGTTGTATTCAGCATTTCACTGTGAGGTCTACTACACCTGTTGTATTCAGCATTTCACTGTAAGGTCTACTACACCTGTTGTATTCAGCATTTCACTGTAAGGTCTACTACACCTGTTGTATTCAGCATTTCACTGTGAGGTCTACTACACCTGTTGTATTCAGCATTTCACTGTGAGGTCTACTACACCTGTTGTATTCAGCATTTCACTGTGAGGTCTACTACACCTGTTATATTCAGCATTTCACTGTATATTCAGCGCACGTGACAAATAAACATTGATTTGATTTATTCTTAATGTGTTGTACACTCAGTGTATGTTTTCCATGCCAATTAAAGCCCATTGGTCGAGAGGGAGTGAGAGCGAATTGAATAGAATAGAGAGGGCGTACCTGAAAGACGATGATCATGGTGAGGAAGAGATAGACGGCAGACAGGACAGGTGACAGCTCGGCTCCTTCAGGACTAAGGACATCAAACACGGGTCTCTTATCTCCGTACTGATACATCCACAAGCCATGACCTAACACAACAAGGTCAAAGGTCATTATAGACTAACTACATCCACAACCCTGGAGAATCAACAGGTCAATTAGGTCAAATCAATTAAATCAAATTCAGGTCAGGTCATGACAGCTAGAAAAGAAGTGGCCTTGTTACAGGCTGTTATGTATATATTCTACGTCCATGTTTGTGGCCTTGTTACAGGCTGTTATGTATATATTCTACGTCCATGTTTGTGGCCTTGTTACAGGCTGTTATGTATATATTCTACGTCCATGTTTGTGGCCTTGTTACAGGCTGTTATGTATATATTCTACGTCCATGTTTGTGGCCTTGTTACAGGCTGTTATGTATATATTCTACGTCCATGTTTGTGGCCTTGTTACAGGCTGTTATGTATATATTCTACGTCCATGTTTGTGGCCTTGTTACAGGCTGTTATGTATATATTCTACATCCATGTTTGTTGATTGAGTTTAAACACTGTTTCCCAGGCTTGTTCAATGAACATTAAACAATTAATGAACATGCACCTGTGGAACCGTCGTTAACACACTAACAGCTTACAGACGGTAGGCAATTAGGGTCACAGTTATGAAAACTTAGGACACTAAAGAGGCCTTTCTCCTGACTCTAAAAAAGACCAAAAGAAAGATGCCCAGGAGCCCAGCTCATCTGTGTGAACATGCCTTAGGCATGCTGCAAGGAGGCATGAGGACTGCAGATGTGGCGAGGGCAATAAATTGCAATGTCCGTACTGTGAGACGCCTAAGACAGCGCTACAGGGAGACAGGACGGACAGCTGATCGCCCTCGCAATGGCAGACCACGTGTAACAACACCTGCACAGGGTCAGTACATCCAAACATCACACCTGCGGGACAGGTACAGGATGGCACCAACAACTGCCCGAGTTACACCAGGAATGCACAATCCCTCCATCAGTGCTCAGACTGTCCACAATACGCTGAGAGAGGCTGGACTGAGGGCTTGTAGGCCTGCTGTAAGGCAGGTATTTATCAGACATCATCGGCATCAACGTCGCCTATCAGTGCTCAGACAGAGAGGCTGGACTGAGGGCTTGTAGCCATGTTGTAAGGCAGGTCCTCACCAGACATCACCGGCAACAACGTCACCTATGGGCACAAACCCACCGTCGCTGGACCAGACAGGACTGGCAAAAAGTGCTCTTCACTGACGAGTCACGGTTTTGTCTCACCAGGGGTGATGGTCGGATTTGCGTTTATCGTCAAAGGAATGAGCGTTACACCGAGGCCTGTAATCTGGAGCGGGATCGATTTGGAGGTGGAGGGTCTGTCATGGTCTGGGGCGGTGTGTCACAGCATCATCGGACTGAGCTTGTCATTGCAGGAAATCTCAACGCTGTGTGTTACAGGCAAGAAATCCTCCTCCCTCATGTGGTACACTTCCTGCAGGCTCATGTTACTTTTGATTTTGACCCCCCCCCCCCCATTGTTCAGGGACAAAATCAATAACTTGCTCAGTTTAGGTCTCAGTTATTTGAAAGTCAGTTAAGAACATTCTTATTTTCAATGACGGCCTAGAAACAGTGTGTCAACTGCCTTGTTCAGGGGCAGAACGACAGATTTGAACCTTGTCTGCTCGGGGATTTGAACTTGCAACCTTTTGGTTCCTAGCCCAACGCTCTAACCACTGCCGCTGTTGTACCCTGCCGCTGTTGTTGAATCTTGTTATGTTCATGGAAATATTTACACCTGTTAAGTTTGCTGAAAATAAACGCAGTTGACAGTGAGAGGACGTTTCTTTTTGTTGTTTGTTGCTGAGTTTAATAACGTCCCGTATGTTGGAACTCTTTCAAAAACAGGAGTCCGTTTTGTAGAGGACATCCTCAACGTGCCAATAGATTTCCACAGGACTGTCTGACTTAAACCCCTTCAGCTCTTTGGGGAACGTAGTTTACCTCACAGCGGTACTATATTGCGATACGTACCGATAGCAGAGAGCAGGCACATGACCAATAGGATGATGACGCACCAGCCCACGTCCACGTTCATCTGTTTCTCCAGTTTACTGCGTTTGTAGCGAGGGCCGTTGTTGTTCAGCATGGCTTTAGTCTCGTGACCTACAACACAACTGGCTGTTAACATACAGTTCATACAGTACAGGGCCAGAATCCACAAAGCAGCTCAGAGTAGGTGCTGGTCTCAGATCAGTTTTCCTTCTAGATCATAATGAATAGGATTATATGGACAGATCTTAGATCAGTTTTTCTTCTAGATCATAATGAATAGGATCATATGGACAGATCTTAGATCAGTTTTCCTTCTAGATCATAATGAATAGGATTATATGGACAGATCTCAGATCAGCACTCCGCCTCAGACACTATGGATATGGAGCCAGACAGGGTGCGAAACAGAGGCTCCTCCTCTCCTTGCTCGCTTCTAAACCCCATTGGAGGAGATGATTGGTCAAGGTCGCGCCTCTCAAACCTTTTCCTCCAATGCGTTTTGAGAAGGAGGTGAGAGGATGAGAGGAACTGAGGAAAGACTCATTTGAGAGAGAGCCAGGGTGTATATCGGGCTGCCTTACCTCCTTGACCGTGTCCTCCAATGCATTGTGATTGGGAGGTAAGGAGGTAAGGAGGTAAGGAGAAAGGAAAGAGCCGGGGTGTTTACCTGCGTAGATGACGATCCCCACACACTCCTCTGTATTGCGGATGGTACAGCCCCTCAGCAGCAAGTTGTCTTTGTACAGGCCATCTCTCCTTCCACTGCGATGGGTACTGTTCACAGACAAGATACAGAGCATTCAATATCACTGGATGACTAGGAGACACAAAATGTACATATGATCAATTCCTCTAGAATAATCTGCATATTATAAAAAGACCTTTGACTGCAAAGGTCCCATCAACACGTAACATTCCTCTGAACTCAGACCACCTGTGTGTGAGTTGCACTGAACAGCTCGATAGATCTTCATGCTGCAATGCATTGTGGTCTTTCCTTAGAAGGCACTTAACACTGTAGAGGCTGTAGTAGTCAGTAACACTGTAGAGGCTGTAGTAGTCAGTAACACTATAGAGGCTGTAGTAGTCAGTAACACTGTAGAGGCTGTAGTAGTCAGTAACACTATAGAGGCTGTAGTAGTCAGTAACACTATAGAGGCTGTAGTAGTCAGTAACACTATAGAGGCTGTAGTAGTCAGTAACACTATAGAGGCTGAAGTAGTCAGTAACACTGTAGAGGCTGCAGTAGTCAGTAACACTATAGAGGCTGTAGTAGTCAGTAACACTATAGAGGCTGCAGTAGTCAGTAACACTATAGAGGCTGTAGTAGTCAGTAACACTATAGAGGCTGTAATAGTCAGTAACACTGTTCTCTACAGTAACTCTATAGAAGCTGTAGTAGTCAGTAACACTGTAGAGACTGTAGTAGTCAGTAACATTGTTCTCTACAGTAACTCTATAGAGGCTGTAGTAGTCTATCACTATAGAGGCTGTAGTAGTAAGTAACACTATAGAAGCTGTAGTAGTCAGTAACACTGTTCTCTACAGTAACTCTATAGAAGCTGTATTAGTCAATAACACTGTAGAGACTGTAGTAGTCAGTAACACTATAGAGGCTGTAGTAGTCAGTAACACTGTAGAGGCTGTAGTAGTCAGTAACACTATAGAGGCTGTAGTAGTCAGTAACACTATAGAGGCTGTAGTAGTCAGTAACACTATAGAGGCTGTAGTAGTCAGTAACACTATAGAAGCTGTAGTAGTCAGTAACACTATAGAGGCTGTAGTAGTCATTAACACTATAGAGGCTTCAGTAGTCAGTAACACTATAGAGGCTGTAGTAGTCAGTAACACTGTTCTCTACAGTAACTCTATAGAGGCTGTAGTAGTCAGTAACACTATAGAGGCTGTAGTAGTCAGTAACACTATAGAGGCTGTAGTAGTCAGTAACACTATAGAGGCTGCAGTAGTCAGTAACACTATAGAGGCTGCAGTAGTCAGTAACACTATAGAGGCTGCAGTAGTCAGTAACACTATAGAGGCTGTAGTAGTCAGTAACACTATAGAGGCTGTAGTAGTCAGTAACACTATAGAGGCTGTAGTAGTCAGTAACACTGTTCTCTACAGTAACTCTATAGAGGCTGTAGTAGTCTATCACTATAGAGGCTGTAGTAGTAAGTAACACTATAGAAGCTGTAGTAGTCAGTAACACTGTTCTCTACAGTAACTCTATAGAAGCTGTAGTAGTCAGTAACACTGTAGAGACTGTAGTAGTCAGTAACACTGTTCTCTACAGTAACTCTATAGAAGCTGTAGTAGTCAGTAACACTGTAGAGACTGTAGTAGTCAGTAACACTGTTCTCTACAGTAACTCTATAGAGGCTGTAGTAGTCTATCACTATAGAGGCTGTAGTAGTAAGTAACACTATAGAAGCTGTAGTAGTCAGTAACACTGTTCTCTACAGTAACTCTATAGAGGCTGTAGTAGTCTATCACTATAGAGGCTGTAGTAGTCAGTAACACTATAGAGGCTGTAATAGTCAGTAACACTGTTCTCTACAGTAACTCTATAGAAGCTGTAGTAGTCAGTAACACTGTAGAGACTGTAGTAGTCAGTAACACTGTTCTCTACAGTAACTCTATAGAGGCTGTAGTAGTCTATCACTATAGAGGCTGTAGTAGTAAGTAACACTATAGAAGCTGTAGTAGTCAGTAACACTGTTCTCTACAGTAACACTATAGAGGCTGTAGTAGTCAGTAACACTGTAGAGCCTGTAGTAGTCAGTAACACTATAGAGGCTGTAGTAGTCAGTAACACTATAGAGGCTGAAGTAGTCAGTAACACTATAGAGGCTGTAGTAGTCAGTAACACTGTAGAGGCTGCAGTAGTCAGTAACACTGTAGAGGCTGTAGTAGTCAGTAACACTATAGAGGCTGTAGTAGTCAGTAACACTATAGAGGCTGTAGTAGTCAGTAACACTGTAGAGGCTGTAGTAGTCAGTAACACTATAGAGGCTGTAGTAGTCAGTAACACTCTATAGAGGCTGAAGTAGTCAGTAACACTGTAGAGGCTGTAATAGTCAGTAACACTCTATAGAGGCTGTAGTAGTCAGTAACACTATAGAAGCTGTAGTATTCAGTAACACTGTTCTCTACAGTAACTCTATAGAGGCTGTAGTAGTGGTGGTAGTAATGGTAGTGGTAATGGTGGCAATGGAAATAGTAATGGTAGTAATGGAAGTAATGTTGGTAATGTTAGTGGTAGTAGTAATGGAAGTAATGGTGGTGGTAATGGTAGTAGTAATGGTAGTAATGGTGGTGGTAATGGTAGTGGTGGTGATGGCAATGTAGTATTAATGGTAGTAGTGGTGGTGGTGATAGTGGTGGTAGTGATAGTGATAGTGGTGGTAGTGGTAGTGAGATAGTAGTGGTGGTAGTGATAGTAGTGGTGGTGATGGTGGTGATAGTGATAGTGGTGGTGATGGTAGTGGTGGTGGTAGTGATAGTGGTGATAGTGGTGGTGGTAGTGATAGTGGTGATAGTGATAGTGATAGTGGTGGTGATAGTGGTGATAGTGATAGTGGTGGTGATAGTGATAGCGGTGGTGATAGGGATAGTGGTGATAGTGATAGTAGTGGTGATAGGGATAGTGGTGATAGTGATAGTGGTGGTGATGGTAGTGGTGGTGGTAGTGATAGTGGTGATAGTGGTGATAGTGGTAGTGAAAGTGATGGTGGTAGTGATAGTGGAGATAGTGATAGTGATAGCGGTGGTGATAGCGGTGGTGATAGTGGTGGTGATAGTGATAGTGGTGGTGGTGATAGTGATGGTGGTGATAGTGATAGTGGTGATAGTGATAGTGGTGATAGTGGTGGTAGTGATAGTGGTGGTGATGATAGTGGTGGTAGTGATAGTGGTGGTGATGATAGTGGTGGTGGTGATAGTGATAGTGGTGATAGTGATAGTGGTGGTAGGGGTGGTAGTGGTAGGGGTGGTGGTAGTGGTGGTAGTGATAGTGGTAGTGGTGATAGTGATGATAGTGATAATGATGATAGTGATAGTGGTGGTGATGATAGTGAGAGTGGTGATAGTGGTGGTGATAGTGATAGTGGTGGTGTTGATAGTGATAGTGGTGGTGGTGATAGTGATAGTGGTGGTGTTGATAGTGATAGTGGTGGTAGTGGTGATAGTAAAAGTGGTGATGGTAGTGGTGGTAGTGATAGTGGTAGTAGTGATAGTGGTGGTGGTAGTAGTTGTGGTAGTGATAGTGGTGGTAGTGATAGTGGTGGTAGGGGTGGTAGTGGTAGTGATAGTGGTAGTGGTGACAGTGGTGGTAGTGATAGTGGTGGTGATGATAGTGATAGTGGTGGTGATAGTGGTGGTGGTGATAGTGATAGTGGTGGTGGTGATAGTGATGGTGGTGATAGTGATAGTGGTGGTGGTGATAGTGGTGGTGGTGATAGTGATGGTGGTGATAGTGATGGTGGTGATAGTGATAGTCGTGATAGTGATAGTGGTGGCGATGATAGTAGTGATAGTGGTGGTGGCGATGATAGTAGTGATAGTGGTGGTGGCGATAGTGATAGTGGTGGTGGTGGTGATAGTGATAGTGATAGTGGTGGTGGTGATAGTGATAGTGGTGTTGGTGATAGTGTGGTGGTGATAGTGGTGATAGTGATAGTGGTGGTGGTGATAGTGATGGTGGTGATATTGATAGTGGTGGCGATGATAGTGGTAGTTGTGGTAGTGGTGGTGATAGTAATAGTGGTGATGGTAGTGGTGGTAGTGATAGTGGTAGTAGTGATAGTGGTGGTGGTAGTGGTGGGGGTAGTGGAGGGGGTGGTAGTGATAGTGGTGGTGGTGGTGATAGGTGTGATAGTGATAGTGGTGGTAGTGATAGTGGTGGTAGTGATAGTGGTGGTGATGATAGTGGTGGTGGTGATAGTGGTGGTGGTGATAGGGATAGTGGTGATAGTGATAGTGGTGGTAGGGGTGGTAGTGGTAGGGGTGGTGGTAGTGGTGGTAGTGATAGTGGTAGTGGTGATAGTGATGATAGTGATAGTGGTGGTGATGATAGTGAGAGTGGTGATAGTGGTGGTGATAGTGATAGTGGTGGTGGTGATAGTGGTGGTGTTGATAGTAAAAGTGGTGATGGTAGTGATAGTGGTAGTGATAGTGGTAGTAGTGATAGTGGTGGTGGTAGTAGTTGTGGTAGTGATAGTGGTGGTAGTGATAGTGGTGGTAGGGGTGGTAGTGGTAGTGATAGTGGTAGTGGTGACAGTGGTGGTAGTGATAGTGGTGGTGATGATAGTGATAGTGGTGGTGATAGTGGTGGTGGTGATAGTGATAGTGGTGGTGGTGATAGTGATGGTGGTGATAGTGATAGTGGTGGTGGTGATAGTGGTGGTGGTGATAGTGATGGTGGTGATAGTGATGGTGGTGATAGTGATAGTCGTGATAGTGATAGTGGTGGTGATGATAGTAGTGATAGTGGTGGTGGCGATGATAGTAGTGATAGTGGTGGTGGCGATAGTGATAGTGGTGGTGGTGGTGGTGATAGTGATAGTGGTGGTGGTGATAGTGATAGTGATAGTGGTGTTGGTGATAGTGTGGTGGTGATAGTGGTGATAGTGATAGTGGTGGTGGTGATAGTGATGGTGGTGATATTGATAGTGGTGGCGATGATAGTGGTAGTTGTGGTAGTGGTGGTGATAGTAATAGTGGTGATGGTAGTGGTGGTAGTGATAGTGGTAGTAGTGATAGTGGTGGTGGTAGTGGTGGGGGTAGTGGAGGGGGTGGTAGTGATAGTGGTGGTGGTGGTGGTAGTGATAGGTGTGATAGTGATAGTGGTGGTAGTGATAGTGGTGGTGATGATAGTGGTGGTGGTGATAGTGGTGGTGGTGATAGTGATAGTGGTGATAGTGATGATAGTGATAGTGATGATAGTGATAGTGGTGGTGATGATAGTGAGAGTGGTGATAGTGGTGGTGATAGTGATAGTGGTGGTGTTGATAGTGATAGTGGTGGTGGTGATAGTGATAGTGGTGGTGTTGATAGTGATAGTGGTGGTAGTGGTGATAGTAAAAGTGGTGATGGTAGTGGTGGTAGTGATAGTGGTAGTAGTGATAGTGGTGGTGGTAGTAGTTGTGGTAGTGATAGTGGTGGTAGTGATAGTGGTGGTAGGGGTGGTAGTGGTAGTGATAGTGGTAGTGGTGACAGTGGTGGTAGTGATAGTGGTGGTGATGATAGTGATAGTGGTGGTGATGATAGTGATAGTGGTGGTGGTGATAGTGATGGTGGTGATAGTGGTGGTGGTGATAGTGATGGTGGTGATAGTGATGGTGGTGATAGTGATAGTCGTGATAGTGATAGTGGTGGCGATGATAGTAGTGATAGTGATGATAGTAGTGATAGTGGTGGTGGCGATAGTGATAGTGGTGGTGGTGGTGGTGATAGTGATAGTGATAGTGGTGGTGATAGTGATAGTGATAGTGGTGTTGGTGATAGTGTGGTGGTGATAGTGGTGATAGTGATAGTGGTGGTGGTGATAGTGATGGTGGTGATATTGATAGTGGTGGCGATGATAGTGGTAGTTGTGGTAGTGGTGGTGATAGTAATAGTGGTGATGGTAGTGGTGGTAGTGATAGTGGTAGTAGTGATAGTGGTGGTGGTAGTGGTGGGGGTAGTGGTGGGGGTGGTAGTGATAGTGGTGGTGGTGGTGGTAGTGATAGGTGTGATAGTGATAGTGGTGGTAGTGGTAGGGGTGGTAGTGGTAGTGGTGATAGTGGTAGGGGTGGTGGTGGTAGTGGTGATAGTGATGGTGGTGATAGTGATAGTGGTGGTGATGATAGTGGTAGTGGTGGTAGTGATAGTGGTAGTAGTGATAGTGGTGGTGGTAGTGATAGTGGTGGGAGTGGTAGTGATAGTGGGGGTGGTGGTGGTAGTGATAGTGGAGGTAGGGGTGGTAGTAATAGTGGTGGTGGTAGTGGTGGTAGTGATAGTGGTGGTAGTGATAGTGGTGGTAGTGGTGGTAGTGATGGTAGTGGTAGTGGTGTTGGTAGTGATAGTGGTGGTAGTGGTAGGGGTGGTGGTGGTAGTGGTGGTGGTGGTGGTGGTGGTAGTGGTGGTGGTAGTGACAGTGGTAGTGGTAGTGGTAGTGGTGGTGGTAGTAGTGGTGGTGGTAGTAGTGGTGGGAGTGGTAGTGATAGTGGTGGTGGTGGTAGTGATAGTGGTGGTAGTGGTGGTAGTGGTAGTGGTGGTGGTGGTAGTGATAGTGGTGGTAGTGGTGGTAGTGATAGTGGTGGTAGTGGTGGTAGTGATAGTGGTGGTAGTGGTAGTGGTGTTGGTAGTGATAGTGGTGGTGGTAGTAGGGGTGGTAGTGACAGTGGTAGTGGTAGTGGTGGTAGTGGTAGTGGTGGTGGTAGTAGTGGTGGTGGTAGTAGTGGTGGTGGTAGTAGTGGTGGGAGTGGTAGTGATAGTGGTGGTGGTGGTGGTAGTGATAGTGGTGGTAGTGGTAGGGGTGGTAGTGGTAGTGGTGGTGGTGGTGGTGGTAGTGATAGTGGTGGTAGTGGTAGTGGTGATAGTGGTGTTAGTGGTGGTAGTGATAGTGGTGGTAGTGGTAGTGGTGTTGGTAGTGATAGTGGTGGTAGTGGTAGTGGTGGTAGTGATAGTGGTGGTGGTAGTGGTGGTGGTGGTAGTGGTGGTAGTGGTGGTAGTGGTAGTGATAGTGGTGGTGGTAGTAGGGGTGGTAGTGATAGTGGTGGTGGTAGTGGTAGTGGTAGTAGTGGTAGTGGTGGTGGTAGTAGTGGTGGTGGTATTAGTGGTGGTGGTAGTAGTGGTGGTAGTAATGGTAGTGGTTATGGTGGTAATGGTAGTGGTTATGGTGGTAATGGTAGTGGTAATGGTGGTAATGGTAGTGGCACCCTATTGCCTATATAGTGCACAGGGTCTAAAGTAGTGCACTACTGTATATAGGGAATAGGGTGCCACTTGAGACATAGCCCGTGTGCGGGTCAGAAACATCCATTCCTCCAGTTAGTTTGATTCCAGTTCCTAATCAACTTTTACCCACCATCATCTCTGCACAATGCAGAAAGAGCAACTGGAACGGATAACCAGATGTAATTTATTATGATTAAATGCAGCTCACTGAAGTAGTTTTTATCCATATGATGTCTATCAATATTAAAATAACCTCTCTCTGTAATAAAAAGACAAGACACGATGAAGAAGAAGAGTAGGAGAAGAGTATAAGTTGAGTAGTATAAACGTAAGAGAATGAAGGCGTACTCACATGTAGCCACGGAACCTGGCCAGGTCATTGTTAGGCTTCTCACATTCTATGACGCTGTTGTATTTGGACGGGTCAAAATCACAATCCTGTAGAACAATACACATTTTACTTAGTAATTCTGTCCTTTATTAAAAACAACTAACCTCTGATACAGTGCCTTGCGAAAGTATTCGGCCCCCTTGAACTTTGCGACCTTTTGCCACATTTCAGGCTTCAAACATAAATATATAAAACTATTTTTTTGTGAATAATCAACAACAAGTGGGACACAATCATGAAGTGGAACGACATTTATTGGATATTTCAAACTTTTTTAACAAATCAAAAACTGAAAAATTGGGCGTGCAAAATTATTCAGCGCCTTTACTTTCAGTGCAGCAAACTCTCTCCAGAAGTTCAGTGAGGATCTCTGAATGATCCAATGTTGACCTAAATGACTAATGATGATAAATACAATCCACCTGTGTGTAATCAAGTCTCCGTATAAATGCACCTGCACTGTGATAGTCTCAGAGGTCCGTTAAAAGCGCAGAGAGCATCATGAAGAACAAGGAACACACCAGGCAGGTCCGAGATACTGTTGTGAAGAAGTTTAAAGCCGGATTTGGATACAAAAAGATTTCCCAAGCTTTAAACATCCCAAGGAGCACTGTGCAAGCGATAATATTGAAATGGAAGGAGTATCAGACCACTGCAAATCTACCAAGACCTGGCCGTCCCTCTAAACTTTCAGCTCATACAAGGAGAAGACTGATCAGAGATGCAGCCAAGAGGCCCATGATCACTCTGGATGAACTGCAGAGATCTACAGCTGAGGTGGGAGACTCTGTCCATAGGACAACAATCAGTCGTATATTGCACAAATCTGGCCTTTATGGAAGAGTGGCAAGAAGAAAGCCATTTCTTAAAGATATCCATAAAAAGTGTCGTTTAAAGTTTGCCACAAGCCACCTGGGAGACACACCAAACATGTGGAAGAAGGTGCTCTGGTCAGATGAAACCAAAATTGAACTTTTTGGCAACAATGCAAAACGTTATGTTTGGCGTAAAAGCAACACAGCTGAACACACCATCCCCACTGTCAAACATGGTGGTGGCAGCATCATGGTTTGGGCCTGCTTTTCTTCAGCAGGGACAGGGAAGATGGTTAAAATTGATGGGAAGATGGATGGAGCCAAATACAGGACCATTCTGGAAGAAAACCTGATGGAGTCTGCAAAAGACCTGAGGCTGGGACGGAGATTTGTCTTCCAACAAGACAATGATCCAAAACATAAAGCAAAATCTACAATGGAATGGTTCAAAAATAAACATATCCAGGTGTTAGAATGGCCAAGTCAAAGTCCAGACCTGAATCCAATCGAGAATCTGTGGAAAGAACTGAAAACTGCTGTTCACAAATGCTCTCCATCCAACCTCACTGAGCTCGAGCTGTTTTGCAAGGAGGAATGGGAAAAAAATGTAGTCTCTCGATGTGCAAAACTGATAGAGACATACCCCAAGCAACTTACAGCTGTAATCGCAGCAAAAGGTGGCGCTACAAAGTATTAACTTAAGGGGGCTGAATAATTTTGCACGCCCAATTTTTCAGTTTTTGATTTGTTAAAAAAGTTTGAAATATCCAATAAATGTCGTTCCACTTCATGATTGTGTCCCACTTGTTGTTGATTCTTCACAAAAAAATACAGTTTTATATCTTTATGTTTGAAGCCTGAAATGTGGCAAAAGGTCGCAAAGTTCAAGGGGGCCGAATACTTTCGCAAGGCACTGTATATGCACGTCTATTCATCAATAAACCACATCTCTTCTGTAGGTCATTTCATTTTCATTGATTTCTAAAAGGAATCCAAAATGTGTACAAGTGAGAGTGAAATCGAGGCAGAGTCGTCAGAACCAGAGAAAACATGCCTGTATTCACAGAGTCCTAGAGAAGGAGTGCTGATCTAGGATCAGGTACTCCCTGTCCATATAATCATATTTATTATGATCCCAGATAAAACTGATCCTGAATCAGCACTCATACTCAGACTGTGAATACAGCCCCTGGTCTCTCAGATGGTAAAGGTTATATAGGGTAGAAGAGGAATCGTCATGACCAAAGCATTCTTATCAAATCGGTGTGAGACCTGAGCAAACAATAAAGCTAGTGTCAGTGTACCGAGAAGCTTGTCAAAATGCAACGCTAGTCTGTGTGGAATGTTGGTTCACATGGACAGCATTATTAGGTTCTAGAATCTTCATGTCAGAGGTCGACTCTATGGTTACGTCTTAAAATGCCCAGTTTAGTCAAAAATGTGATTTGCCTGTGTCTTACTGTGAAAATGACAATGCCCTTGTTTAGTGTAAGAGCTGTTTGAAAGGACTACCTGAATTGTCAGCCTGTTTTGATTGGAGGGAGTTTTCGCTTGCCTGGTGACATCACCATGCGGTAAATTTGTAATAGACCAATAAGAACTGTGCCAATAACAGCTAGTTTTCATTATTTCCCCTTCCCTCTCAGACCACTTCCAGACAGTCCTAGCAAAACTCTTTCTTGAGAAATCGCTCTTTGCTAAGAAGCAATTTGTTTATTTTTTTACATTTTAATTGAAAAACAAAGTTACTTAATTGTTACCCAGAAATGATTTGATATTAAGATAAAAACGTCTGCAACTTTAAAATGGTACCCTATTCCATTTAGTGTGGGGGGGGGGGGGGTAGAAGTAGTCTCTTCATCACATTGGAGTGAGCTACAGTCAACTCCCAAACAAATAATATTTTAGTTATGGCGAGACAATACAGGTGGATGTGACTTTTTCACACCTTTGTAGGACTGTAACGGACATGTAATTTTGGATGACGGTAATCGGCCAGCCAAATGACCACGGGCATCGTAATACCCATTCAGACTGCATGTAAAATGGGATTGAAACCAAATGAATAGAACGGGAATTCCCTTTCAAGTCAATGATGTCATAATGGGTGGACAGGCGGCCATCGTGAGTGTACCGAAGCAGGAAGTCAAATCCATGCTGTGATTTGTTGATTCAACTCAACTAACATTACATTGGACGAGCCACATCAGTTTGTTTTTTTTAAATCACTTGAATGAACATTCTACATTACCATGGAAATTGCATCACAATACCAGGCAGCCATTGAGCGTGTACCCCTGAGTTTACAAGGCAAATTTCCAAGGTTAGAGGTTACAACTTTCAAGCCCATTCTATTCATTCTAATTCTGTGTGTGTTGTGGCTACTGCTGCATTGTGGGGCACATTGCCTATGCCGCGGAAGACGTGTTTTCTTGTTTCAGCAAGGAGAAACAAAGTTTCATCAAGGTGTTAAAATCCACTCCAATTTAATTTGTCACATGCTTGATAAACAACAGGTGTAGAGTAACAATGAAATGGTACTGACGGGCCCTTCTCAACACTGCAGAGAGAAATAATATAGAAAAATAATAATAAACAAGTATAACTCATAATAATAAATACACAGTGAGTAACGATAACATGGTAATATACACAGAGTACCAGGTAATAACATGGTTATATACAGGGAGTACCAGGTAATAACATGGTTATATACAGGGAGTACCAGGTAATAACATGGTTATATACAGGGAGTACCAGGTAATAACATGGTTATATACAGGGAGTACCAGGTAATAACATGGCTATATACAGGGAGTACCAGGTAATAACATGGCTATATACCAGGAGTACCAGGTAATAACATGGCTATATACAGGGAGTACCAGGTAATAACATGGCTATATACAGGGAGTACCAGGTAATAAAATGGTTATATACAGGGCGTACCAGGTAATAACATGGTTATATACAGGGCGTACCAGGTAATAACATGGCTATATACAGGAAGTACCAGGTAATAACATGGCTCTATACACAGAGTACCAGGTAATAACATGGCTCTATACACAGAGTACCAGGTAATAACATGGCTCTATACAGGGAGTACCAGATAATAGCATGGCTATATACAGGGAGTACCAGGTAATAACATGGCTATATACAGGGAGTACCAGGTAATAACATGGTTATATACAGGGCGTACCAGGTAATAACATGGTTATATACAGGGCGTACCAGGTAATAACATGGTTATATACACAGAGTACCAGGTAATAACATGGCTATATACAGGGAGTAACAGGTAATAACATGGCTATATACACAGAGTACCAGGTAATAACATGGCTATATACAGGGAGTACCAGGTAATAACATGGCTATATACAGGAAGTACCAGGTAATAACATGGCTCTATACACAGAGTACCAGGTAATAACATGGCTCTATACACAGAGTACCAGGTAATAACATGGCTCTATACAGGGAGTACCAGATAATAACATGGCTATATACAGGAAGTACCAGGTAATAACATGGCTATCTACAGGAAGTACCAGGTATTAACATGGCTCTATACAGGAAGTACCAGGTAATAACATGGCTCTATGCAGGAAGTACCAGGTAATAACATGGCTATTTACAGGAAGTACCATGTAATAACATGGCTATATACACAGAGTACCAGGTAATAACATGGTGATATACACAGTACTGAATCGATGTGAAGGGGAGTGAGGTAGATATGTACATATACTGTAACTAGGAATTAAGTGACTAAGCAACATGATAGATAATACACAGTAGCAGCAGTGTGTGATGAGTCAACAGGATAGATAATACACAGCAGTAGCAGCGTATGTGATGAGTCAACAGGATAGATAATACACAGTAGCATATGTGAGGAGTCAACAGGATAGATAATACACAGTAGCAGCAGCATGTGATGAGTCAATAGGATAGATAATACACACCAGCAGCGTATGTGATGAGTCAACAGGATAGATAATACACAGTAGCAGCACTGCGTGATGAGTCAACGGGATAGATAATACACAGTAGCATATGTGAGGAGTCAACAGGATAGATAATACACAGTAGCAGCAGCGTATGTGATGAGTCAACAGGATAGATAATACACAGTAGCATATGTGATGAGTCAACAGGATAGATAATACACAGTAGCATATGTGAGGAGTCAACATGATAGATAATACACAGTAGCATATGTGAGGAGTCAACAGGATAGATAATACACAGTAGCAGCAGCGTATGTGATGAGTCAACAGGATAGATAATACACAGTAGCATATGTGATGAGTCAACAGGATAGATAATACACACCAGCAGCAGTGTGTGATGAGTCAACAGGATAGATAATACACAGTAGCAGCAGCGTGTGGTGAGTCAACAGGATAGATAATACACAGTAACAGCAGTGTGTGATGAGTCAACAGAATAGATAATACACACCAGCAGCAGTGTGTGATGAGTCAACAGGATAGATAATACACAGTAGCATATGTGATGAGTCAACATGATAGATAATACACAGTAGCAGCAGCGTGTGATGAGTCAACAGGATAGATAATACACAGTAGCAGCAGCATGTGATGAGTCAACAGGATAGATAATACACAGTAGCAGCAGCATGTGATGAGTCAACAGGATAGATAATACACAGTAGCAGCAGCGTATGTGATGAGTCAACAGGATAGATAATACACAGTAGCAACAGCGTGTGGTGAGTCAACAGGATAGATAATACACAGTAGCAGCAGCGTGTGAGGAGTCAATAGGATAGATAATACTCAGTAGCAGCAGCGTGTGGTGAGTCAACAGGATAGATAATACACAGTAGCATATGTGATGAGTCAACAGGATAGACAATACACAGTAGCAGCAGTGTGTGATGAGTCAACAGGATAGATAATACACAGCAACAACAGCGTGTGATGAGTCAACAGGATAGATAATACACAGCAACAACAGCGTGTGATGAACTTTTTTGAGTTTGTGTTGCAGGAAGCAAATGTCTGCTTAAAAAAGCTAGCCTTGGCTTTTCTAACTCCCTGTGTATATTGATTTCTAGCTTCCCTGAAAAGTTGCATATCACGGGGGCTGTTCGATGCTAATGCAGAACGCCATAGGATGTTTTTGTGTTGGTTAAGAGCACTCAGGTCTGGAGAGAACCAAGGGCTATATCTGTTCCTGGTTCTACATTTCTTGAATGGGGCATGCTTATTTAAGATGGTGAGGAAGGCATTGTTTTTAAATAACCAGGCATCCTCTACTGACGGGATGAGGTCAATATCCTTCCAGGATACCCCGGCCAGGTCGATTAGAAAGGCCTGCTCGCTGAAGTGTTTCAGGGAGCGTTTGACAGTGATGAGTGGAGGTTGTTTGACCGCTGACCCATTACGGATGCAGGCAATGATCGCTGAGATCCTGGTTGAAGACAGCAGAGTTGTATTTGGAGGGCAGGTTGGTTAGGATGAGATCTATGAGGGTGCCTGTGTTTACTGATTTGGGGTTGTACCTGGTAGGTTCATTGATAATTTGTGTGAGAATGAGGGCATCAAGCTTAGATTGTAGGATGGCCGGGGTGTTAAGCATGTCCCAGTTAAGGTCACCTAACAGTACGAGCTCTGAAGATAGATGGATGGGGGGTGGGAATCAATTCACATATCAGGTGTCCAGCGCACAGCTGGGGGCTGAAGGTGGTCTATAGAAAGCGGCAATGGTGAGAGACTTGTTTCTGGAAAGGTGGATTTTTAAAAGTACAAGCTCAAATTGTTTGGGCACAGACCTGGATAGTAAAGACAGAACTCTGCAGGCTAACTCCGCACCCTTTGGCAGTTCTATCTGGTCTGAAAATGTTATAGTTAGGGATGGACATTTCAGGGTTTTTGGTGGTCTTCCTAAACCAGGATTCAGACATGGCTAAGACATCCGGGTTGGCAAAGTGTGCTAAGGCAGTGAATAAAACAAACTTAGGGAGGAGGCTTCTAATGTTAACATGCATGAAACCAAGGCTTTTTACAGAAGTCAACAAATGAGAGCGCCTGGGGAATGGGAGTGGAGCTAGGCACTGCAGGGCTGGATTCACCTCTACATCACCAGAGGAGGAGTAGGATGAGGGTACGGCTAAAGGCTATAAGAACAGGTTCTTACAAGTCCTGAATTACGTCCACAGCATAGATCCAGGATTCCCTTCCTGGGAAAAATGTTCGACACGTTTCTTATCCCACTTTCTACTCTGAAAGGCACATTGTCAATAATCTATAGTCAAATTTGATCTCATTAAACAATATTAAATCCTCATGGGAGGAGGAACTGGGTGAGGAAATATCTGATGAACTATGGGAAGGGGCAATCAAAAGGGTATAGAGCTCTTCTATATACGCGCTTGACACGGTCTCATTCAATGCAAAATTTACAAGGATGTGAACCCTAATTGTGTACAATGTAATCCTGCTAATCACGTACACATGTTTTGGTGTTGCCCATCTCTTGTTGGTTTCTGGAAAGACATCTTTAACACACTCTCAGAATTAAGCGGCACACAGATCGAGCCAGACCCTTTCATTGCACTATTTGGGGTTTCCTTACCCACAATACAACTGACCAAAATGAACAAGGATGTAATTGACTTTGTCACTATGATAGCGAGACGATTCATTTGACTTAGATGGGAATTATCTATACCCCCTTCTCATGCAATTGGATTAAATCCGTTTTGAATTTCATAGTTGGAAAAAATTCAACACACTCAATGGGTCTGAAGACAAATTCTATGCAATGTGGGCTCCCTTCTTTTCTAATGTTAAACGGCTACATTTCCCTGCAGTTCCAGAGTGATGTACAGTATATGTATATATTGGTGATGTAAGAAGCCTGGTATGTGTATAAATCAAATCAAATGTTATTGGTCATATACACATGGTTAGCAGATGTTAATGCGAGTCTAGCGAAATGCTTGTGCTTTGCTTCTAGTTCCGACCATGCAGTAAAATCTAACAAGTAATCTAACAATTTCCCAACAACCACCTAATACACACAAGTGTAAAGGAATGAATAAGAATATGTCAATATAAATATATGGATGAGCGATGGCCGAACGGCATAGGCAAGATGCAGTAGATGGTATATAGTACAGTATATACATATGAGATGAGTAATGTAGGGTATGTAAACATTATATAAAGTAGCATTGTTTAAAGTGGCTAGTGATACATGTATTACATAAAGATGGCAAGATTCTAGGTCAGGTGAAGAAAAATATGCTTGTTTCTGTCGGTGCGATGGCTGAAGAAACCAGGTGGCTGTACCGACTCTGATAACGTATCCCAAGTGAGCCATGTTTCCGTGAAACAGAGAATGTTACAATCTCTGATGTCTCTCTGGAAGGCAACCCTTGCCCGGATTTCGTCTACCTTGTTGTCAAGAGACTGGACATTGGCGAGTAGTATACTCGGGAGCGGTGAGCAATGTGCCCGTCTACGGAACCTGACCTGCTCCGTCTGCCCCCTCTGCGGAGCCGTTGTTTTGGGTCGCCTACTGGGATCAGATCCATTGTCCAAGGCAAGCCTCATACTATTGTGGAGGACTTAATTCTCCCTACTGCCACAGATATGTCTGGGACAATACTGGGGGAAAAGGCCCAAGAAACTATACAGACAATGACTTCATCAAACAACACTGTTTCACGGCGCATCAGTAACATGGCAGGAGATGTTTTGAAACAGTTACTGCTTCACATACAAGCCAGTGAATTCTATGCGTTACAGCAGGATGAGTCAACAAACATGGCGGGCCTGGCACAGCTCCTGGTATATGTCCGTACCGTTTACGGGGGTCAATTAAGGATGACATCCTCTTCTGCAAACCACTGGATACCAGGACAACAGGAGAGGATGTTTTTTAAAGTTTTGTGACATCAAATGGACTTTGGTGGTCAAAATGTGTTGGTATCTGTACTGACGGAGCACAAGCCATGACAGGGAGACATAGTGGAGTGGTAACGCACGTGCAAGCAGTTGCTCCCGACACCACTTGGGTACACTGCAGCATCCACCTAGAGGCTCTTGGGTACACTGCAGCATCCACCTAGAGGCTCTTGGGTACACTGCAGCATCCACCTAGAGGCTCTTGGGTACACTGCAGCATCCACCGAGAGGCTCTTGGGTACACTGCAGCATCCACCGAGAGGCTCTTACTGCCAAGGGAAAACCTGACAGCTTGAAAGATGTTTTGGACACTACAGTGAAAATGGTTAACTTTGTTAAAGCAAGGCCCCTGAACTCTTGTGTATTTTCTGCACTATGCACTGATATGGGCAGCGACCATATCAACATACAGAAGTGCACTGGTTATCAAGGGGCAAAGCATCAACACGTATTTTTAATTGAGAGACGAGCTTAAAGTTCTTTACTGAACATAAATTTCACTTGTCTGACCGTTTATATGATGACGAGTTTCTCACAAGAATGGCCTATCTGGGTGATGTTTTTTCTCACCTGAATGATCTGAATCTGGGATTACAGTAACTATTTTTTTTTCTTTTTACCTTTATTTAACTAGGCAAGTCAGTTAAGAACAAATTCTTTTTTTTTTTCATATTTTCAATGACGGCCTAGGAACAGTGGGTTAACTGCTTGTTCAGGGGCAGAACGACAGATTTGTACCTCGTCAGGTCGGGGATTTGAACTTGCAACCTTCCGGTTACTAGCCCAACGCTCTAACCACTAGGCTACCCTGCCGCCCCAGGTCGGCAGAACTATATTCAATGTGCGGGACAAAATTGAGGCTATGATTAAGAAGTTGGAGCTCTTCTCTGTCTGCATTAAAACTTGTTAGGACTAGGGAGAACTATATTCAGAATTTCTGCCTGACTGACATGCCCAAAGTAAACCTCCTGTTCCTCAGGCTCAGAAGCTAGGATATGCATATAGTTGGTACCATTGGATAGAAAACACTTTGAAGTTTGTAGAAATGTTAAAATACAGTATGAGACTATAACACAATTGATATGGTAAGAGAGAATCCAAAGAAAAACCAAACAATATATATATTTTTTGAGATCCCATGCTCTTACAATGGAAAGCTATGGGTCCTATGCAATTCCAGCTCCCAGATTGCAATTCCTATGGCTTCCACTAGATGTCAACAGTCTGTTCAAAGTTTTAGGCTTATTTCTTCCAAAACAAGGAATAATTTGGAGTTTTGGTACAGGGACTCACAGTTGGAAATCAGTCTCTGGGCGCGTGACGAAGAGGACGCTCACTTGCTAATTTTACTTTTTTATTTAACAATTTTTTTCCGTATGAAATACATTCACATTTTAGGGTACGTGAGGATTGACTAGAAACGTAGTTTGACTGGTCCGCAGTTCTAGGAAGCTGGGGACCACCAGGTCTGAGGTTCATTGTTAAATGTATAGTCTCACCAGGTCTAGGAAGCTGGGGACCACCAGGTCTAGGAAGCTGGGGACCACCAGGTGTGAGGTTGATTGTTAAATGTATAGTCTCACCAGTTCTAGGAAGCTGGGGACCACCAGGTCTGAGGTTGATTGTTAAATGTATAGTCTCACCAGGTCTAGGAAGCTGCAGACAACCCGTCTCTGTTTGAGGTTGGTCTCTCCATCCAGGGTAGCTGTCTCGATGTGGACCAGGCGGTCCGGGTCGCTGGAACTGAGCAGTAGAACATCTGCAGGCAGGATCTCATTACAGCGCAGTCTAATGAAATCCCCAACACGCGCCTCCTTCCAGAACCGCTCCATGTACTGGTGCTCTGGCCTAGAGGAAGAAGACAGGGGACAGTTATCAATATGGCTTGAAAACCGGTCAAGGTGTGGAGAAATTCTGGATACAAATAAGACAAACTTCAATTCGTATTAAACAATGTTTAAGAGAGGGAGACCAAAACGACTCTTCAGCAAGGTTCATAATAATCAAATCAAACTTTGTCACATGCGCCAAAAACAACAAGTGTCGATTTTACCGTGAAATGCTGACTTACAAGCCCTTAACCAACAGTGCAGTTCAAGAAGAAAATATTTACCAAGCAGACTAAAATAAAGTAATAAGAAAAAGTAACACAATAAGAAAAACAAGGCTCTATACAGGGGGCACCGGCACAGAGTCAATGTGGGGGCTATATACAGGGTGTTACGGTACAGAGTCAATGTGGAGGCTATATACAGGGTGTTACGGTACAGAGTCAATGTGGAGGCTATATACAGGGTGTTACGGTACAGAGTCAATGTGGAGGCTATATACAGGGGGCACCGATACCGAGTCAGTGTGGAGGCTATATACAGGGGGCACCGGTACCGAGTCAGTGTGTGGGGGTACAGGCTAGTTGAGGTAATCTGTACATGTCGGTGGGGGTGAAGTGACTCTGCACAGGTAACAAATAAACAGTGAGTAGCAGCAGTGTACAAGGCGGGGGGGGGGGGGGGGGGGGTCGATATAAATTGTCTAATGGCTTGGGGGTAGAAACTGTTGAGGAGCCTTTTGGTCTTAGACTTGGCGCTCCGGTACCGCTTGCCGTGCGGTAGTAGAGAAAACAGTCTATAACTTGGGTGACTGGAGTCTATGACAATTTTCTGGGCTTTCCTCTGACACCGGCTATTATATAGGTCCTGGATAGCAGGAAGCTCGGCCCCAGTGATGTACTGGGCCGTTCGCACTACCCTCTGTAGTGCCTTACGGTCAGATGCCGAGCAGTTGCCATACCAGGCGGTGATGCAAAGGGTCAGGATGCTCTCGATGGTGCAGCTGTATAACTTTTTGTGGATCTGGGGGCCTGTGACAAATATTTTCAGTCTCCTGAGGGGGAAACGGTTTTGTTGTGCCCTCTTCACGACTGTCTTGGTGTGTTTGGACTATGATAGGTCGTTGGTGATATGGACACCAAGGAACTCAAAACTCCCGACTCGCTCCACTACAGCCCCGTTGATGTTAATGGGGGGCCTGTTCGGACCGCCTTTTCCTGTAGTCCACGATCAGCTCCTTTGTCTTGATCACGTTGAGGGAGAGGTTGTTGTCCTGGCACCACCAGGCCAGGTCTCTGACCTCATCCCTATAAGCCGTCTCATCATTGTCAGTGATCAGGCCTACCACTGTTGTGTTATCAGCAAACTTAATGATGGTGTTGGAGTCGTGCTTGGCCATGCAGTCGTGGGTGAACAGGGAGTACAGGAGGGGAGGGGACTAAGCACTCGCCCCTGAGGGGCCCCCGTGTTGAGGATCAGTCATGCAGTTATGGGTGAACAATCTGCCCCACTCCAGAGGGAAGGGCCTAAATAGTCTTCCTTGTCTGGTCGTGAATAGAACAGAATCTCCTACTCAGTCCAATTTCCCAACATCTATTCCTGGTAAAGAAAACAAACTATTACAATCATGCCTTCAGTAGTTATTCACACCCCTTTACTTTTAACACATTTTGTTATTTTACAAAGAAGGATTATAATGGATTTAACTTATATATATGTATATGGGGTGTGAATACTTTTCTAATCAAGATTTTAAAAACTAATTTTCCATATACATTACCAGTCAAAAGTTGACACACCTAGTCATTCAAGGGTTTTTCATTATTTTTACTATTTTCAGAATAATAATGAAGACATCAAAACTATGAAATAACACATATGGAATAATGTAGTAACCAAAAAAAAGTGTTAAATAAAATAGTAAACGTATTTTAAATATTTTAAATTCTTCAAAGTAGCCACCCTTTGCCTTGATGACATCTTTGCACACAAGGCACTCAGCTTCATGAGGTAGTCACCTGGAATGCTTTTCCAGCAGTCTTGAAGGAGTTCCCACATATGCTGAGCACTTGTTGGCTGCTTTTCCTTCACTCTGTGATCCAACTCATCCCAAACCATCTCAATTGGGATGAGGTCAGGTGATTGTGGAAGCCAGGTCATCTGATGCAGCACTCCAGCACTCTCCTTATTGGTCAAATAACCCTTACACAGCCTGGAGGTGTGTTGGGTCATTGTCCTGTTGAAAAACAAATGATAGTCCCACTAAACCCAAACCAGATGGGATGGCGTATCGCTGCAGAATGCTGTGGTAGCCATGGTGGTTAAGTGTGCCTTAAATTCTAAATAAATCACTGTCAGTGCCACCCAGCAAAGAACCATCACAACACCTCCTCCATGCTTCACGGTGGGAACCACACATGCTCAAATTTGGACTCATCAGACCAAAGGACAGATGTCCATTGCTCGTGTTTCTTGGCCCAAGCAAATCTCTTCTTATTATTATTCTTGGTTGGTATCTCTAATGAAGTTATCCAGAGGATAAGCATATCCCATCTGATTCACGAAGTCTCCTCTGAACAGTTGATGTTGACATGTGTCTGTTACTTGAACTCTGTGAATCATCTATTGGGCTGCAATTTCTGAGGCTGGTAACTCTAATGAACTTATCCTCTGCAGCAGAGGTAACTTCCTCTGAAGGCAGAAGGCAGGGTCGACTTGACTGACAGATTCCTTGTTCCTCTGAAGGCAGGGTCGATTTGACTGACAGATTCCTTGTTCCTCTGAAGGCAGGGTCGATATGACTGACAGATTCCATGTTCCTCTGAAGGCAGGGTCGATATGACTGACAGATTCCATGTTCCTCTGAAGGCAGGGTCGATATGACTGACAGATTCCTTGTTCCTCTGAAGGCAGGGTCGATATGACTGACAGATTCCTTGTTCCTCTGAAGGCATGGTCGATTTGACTGACAGATTCCTTGTTCTTCTGAAGGCAGGGTCGATATGACTGACAGATTCCTTGTTCCTCTGAAGGCAGGGTCGATTTGACTGACAGATTACTTGTTCCTCTGAAGGCAGGGTCGATTTGACTGACAGATTCCATGTTCCTCTGAAGGCAGGGTCGATTTGACTGACAGATTCCTTGTTCCTCTGAAGGCAGGGTCGATTTGACTGACAGATTCCTTGTTCCTCTGAAGGCAGGGTCGATATGACTGACAGATTCCTTGTTCCTCTGAAGGCAGGGTCGATTTGACTGCCCGGAGTCCTTGTCTGCAGGACAGAAAACCCTCCCTCTCGTTCGTTCTTCCCACCTTCCCTCCTCAACCGACCCTGGTAACCTTCCCTCCTAACAGCGGAGGGGTGAGGAGGGGGATTTACCCCTCCCCTGGTAACTCCCCCTCCTCAGTTAACTCCCCCTCCTCACCCCTACCATGGTAACTCCCCCTCCTCACCCCTCTCCCGGTAACTCCCCCTCCTCACCCCTCTCCCGGTAACTCCCCCTCCTCACCCCTCTCCCGGTAACTCCCCCTCCTCACCCCTCTCCCGGTAACTCCCCCTCCTCACCCCTCTCCCGGTAACTCCCCCTCCTCACCCCTCTCCTGGTAACTCCCCCTCCTCACCCCTCTCCCGGTAACTCCCCCTCCTCACCCCTCTCCCGGTAACTCCCCCTCCTCACCCCTCTCCCGGTAACTCCCCCTCCTCACCCCTCTCCCGGTAACTCCCCCTCCTCACCCCTCTCCCGGTAACTCCCCCGGTAACTCCCCCTCCTCACCCCTCCCCCGGTAACTCCCCCTCCTCACCCCTCCCCTGGTAACTCCCCCTCCTCACCCCTCCCCTGGTAACTCCCCCTCCTCACCCCTCCCCTGGTAACTCCCCCTCCTCACCCCTCCCCTGGTAACTCCCCCACCTCAAATCAGAGTTATTTTTATGTGCTCTGGAGAGCATATACTTAGTTTAGTTTTTCCTGCATTCAATACTAATTTCAGGTCAATAACATTTTTCTGTAATACATTGAAGGCAGGAAAGTTCAGATAGAGCCTGGTCAACCTTGGGGTCAAACACAACAGTATCATCAGCATACAAGTGGAGATAAAACATTTTTTTATTTTTTACAGACAAGTCGATATTGTTAATGTAAACAGTAAAAAGTACAGGACCCAGAATGGCATCCTTCAGGACACCTTTCGCAAAATCCAGAAAACCTGGTTTAACACCATCAGTAGATAAACATCGAGTTGTACATCTGTCATTTTTAAACCAGTTTAAACCAACTCAACATAAAAGAGTGGTTCAAGTCATAAAATTTGTGTTTTATAAATTGTACAACCCCTGATGAAACTAACACTGTAAAAGTATGATTCTTTTGGAATCAGTGTTATTTCCTAATAGTTGCGGTTTCAAAATACAATTTACATAGGACCTTCTAATCAGCAGTTTTTGTATGTGCGGGAGTTGTTTGTTTATGGTGACATCACCACGCTGTAAATTGATTAATAGACCAATAACAAACAGCGTTCCAAACCACACTGACAATAGCAGACAGTTTTTGGTTTTCCCCAGCCCACTCAGACCACTCCCATGCAGTACTAGTCTTGCTAAAAAAAAAGAAGCTATTTTTCCCCCCCATTTTAATGGAAATCTATTACAATAAGATACTTGATTGTTACCCAAAATTGATTTTGATACGGATATTTAACATTTAAAAAAAACACTGCATTTTGGCATTTTAAAGAAAACTGGGCAAATACGCAGAAAATATTCAGCATTCTTGTTCCTCTGGAACTTGCAACTGTCTCTGAACTCCAGCCAAGGCTGCAATATCAAAACAGGAAATGATATCAAAACAGGAAATTATATCAAACCAGGAAATGATATCAAACCAGGAAATGATATCAAACCAGGAAATGATATCAAACCAAATCAAAACAGCTGTGATCGTTTATATAAACGGATCTAAAAGCCACACAAAGCACAGGATTGGGTAACAATGTCATGCATCAACACCTGCTTGAGTCTGGACCTCAACAGGAAATGAGAGGTATTTCTATTGTCACGGGAAAGCTACTAGGTATCCTGATTAAGTCTTTCTAAACTCAGCTGAGGAGAATTCATTCAGTGTGTTACTCAATAAATAAATCAGGAGTGAAAATGTGCTTAACAAGTCACATAATGAGTTGCATAATAGTGTTGAACAACTACCTCATCTCTGTACCCCACACATACATAGAATTGTAAGGTCCCTCAGTCAAGCAGTGAATTTCAAACACAGATTCAACACAGTTGCCAGAGAAGAAGGAACCCGCTCAGGGAGTTCACCATGAGGCCAATGGTGACTTTAAAACATTTACAGAGTTCAATGGCTGTGATAGAACACTGAGGATGGATCAACAACATTGTAGTTGTTTACAAAACTAACCTTCTTGACAGAGTGAAGATAAGAACATCTATACAGAATAAAATTATTCCAAAACATGCTTCGTGTTTGCAGTAAGGCACTAAAGTAATACCGTAAAACATTTGTCAAAGCAATTCACTATTTGTCTTGAATACAAAGTGTTGTGTTATATTGGATTTGCCCCAAACATGTCACTGAGTACCACTCTCTCCATAATTTCAAGCATAGTGGTGGCTGCATCATGTTATGGGTATGCTTGTAATCATTAAGAACTGGGGAGTTTTTCAGGATAAAAATAAATGGAATGGAGCTAAGCTCAGGGCAAATCCTAGAGGAAAACCTGGTTCGGTCTGCTTTCCACCAGACACTAGGAGAATAATTCACCTTTCAGCAGGACAATAACCTAAAACACAAGGCCAAATCTACACTGGAGTTGCTTACCAAGAAGACAGTGAATGTTTCTGAGAGGCCTAGTTACAGTTGACTTAAATCTGCTTGAAAATCTATGGCAAAACTTCATAATGGTTGGATAGCAATGACCAACTTGACAGAGCGTGAAGAACTTAGAAAATAATACAAATGGGCAAATGTTGCACAATACAGGCTCTCACAATACGTACCCAGAAACACTCACAGCTGTAATCACTGCCAAAAGGTGATTCTGACATGTAAACAGTCAGGTGGTTGAACACTTATCTGATCAAGATGTGTTTATACATTTTTTTTTAAATGTTAGAATTTATATCTGAGTATTTTGTTGTTAACAACAAAAAAAATGACCATGAAATCCATTTGAATCCCACTTTGTAAACATCAAAATCAACGACGTAAACAATTATAACAAATACAGTGCATTTTGAAAGTATTCAGACCCCTTGACTTTTTCCACGTTTTCTTACGTTACAACCTTATTCTAAAAAATAAATAAAACAATTGTTTTAACTCAATCTACACACAAAACCCTGTAATTACAAAGCAAAAACAGGTTTAGAAATAATTGCATTTACATAAAATAAAAAAATATAATATATATCTGTATTCAGACCCTTTACTCAGTACTTTGTTGAAGCACCTCTGCCACCACCATGCTTCACCGTAGTGATGCTGCCACCACCCTGCTTCACCGTAGTGATGCTGCCACCACCATGCTTCAGCGTAGGGATGCTGCCACCACCCTGCTTCACCGTAGGGATGCTGCCACCACCCTGCTTCACCGTAGGGATGGTGCCACCACCCTGCTTCACCGTAGGGATGGTGCCACCACCCTGCTTCACCGTAGGGATGGTGCCAGGTTTCTTCCAGACGTGACACTTGGCATTCAGGCCAAAGAGTTCAATCTTGGTTTCATCAGATCAAGAATCTTGTTTCTCATGGTCTGAGAGTTCTTTAGGTGCCTTTTGACAAACTCCAAGTGGGCTTCTCATGTGGCTTTTACTGAGGAGTGGCTTCCGTCTGGCCACCCTACCATAAAGGCCTGATTGGTGGAGTGCTGCAGAGATGGTTGTCATTCTGGGAGGTTCTCCCATCTCCCACAGAGGAACTCTGGAGCTCTGTCAGAGAGACCATTGGGGTTCTTGCTCACCTCATCTGACCAAGACCCTTCTCCCCCGATTGCTCAGTTTGGCCGAGCAGCCAGCTCTAGGAAGAGTCTTGGTGGTTCAAACTTCTTCCATTTAAGAATGATGGAGGCCACTGTGTTCTTGGGGACCTTCAATGCTCCAGAAATGTTTTGGTACCCTTACCCAGATCTGTGCCTCGACACAATCCTGTCTCTGGGGTTCTACGGAGAATTTCTTCAACCTCATGGCTTGGTTTTTGCTCTGACATGCACTGTCAACTTTGGGATCTTATATAGACAGGTGTGTGCCTTTTCATGTCCAATCAATTTGAGTTTCCACAGGTGGACTCCAATCAAGTTGGAGAAACATCAAGGATGATCAATGGAAACAGGATGCACAGAGCTCAATTTCGAGTCTCATTGCAAATGGTCTGAATACTTATGTAAATAAGGTATTTTGGTTTTATATTCTTTATACAAAAAGGTAATCGTATTTTGCCTTCTCATTATGGGGTATTGTGTGTAGATTGATGAGGGGAAAAATTATTTTATACATTTTATAATAAGGCTGTAACGTAACAAAATGTGGAAAAAGTTAAGAGGTCTGAATACTTTCTGAATGCACTGTAAATACTGTAGGTTACTAAACATTAAGAACACCTTCTCTCTCCATGACAGACTGACCAGGTGAATCCAGGTGAAAGCTATGATCCCTTATTGACGTCACTTGTTAAATCCACTTCAATCAGTGTAGATGAAGGGGAGGAGACGGGTTAAATAAGGATTTTTAATCCTTGAGACAATTGAGACATGGATTGTGAATGTGTGCCATTCAGAGGGTGAATGGGCAAAACAAAAGATTTAAGTGTCTTTGAACGGGGTATGGTAGTAGGTGCCAGGCGCACCGGTTTGTGTGTGTCAAGAACTGCAACGCTGCTGGGTTTTTCCACACTCAACAGTTTCCTGTGTGTATAAAGAATGGTCCACCACCCAAAGGACATCCAGACAACTTGACAACTGTGGGAAGCATTGGAGTCAACATGGACCAGCATCCCTGTGGAACGCTTTCACACCTTGCAGATTCCATGCCACGACGAATTGAGGCTGTTCTGACGTCAAACGGGGGGGGCAACTCAATATTAGGAAGGTCTAAATCAAAACCTGTTGGCTTAATCTGTGTCTGGGAAACCGACGATGTTTTGATATATGATCAAGTCTAAGCCAAGTCCGTGACTGGCTCCTAGCATCTCTAGTTTCCACTGGCTTTTATCAAGAACCAGGTGTCTGACAACAAAAACACTAAACCAGGTCAGAGAGGCCACAAACCTCAGCCAGGTCAATCTGAAGTTATGAGGGAAGAAACCTATAAATACATCACAGCAGTAAGGGAAGAGGAGAAACATCCCGGCAGTAAGGGAAGAGGAGAAACATCCCGGCAGTAAGGGAAGGGGAGAAACATCCCGGCAGTAAGGGAAGGGGAGAAACATCCCGGCAGTAAGGGAAGAGGAGAAACATCCCGGCAGTAAGGGAAGGGGAGAAACATCCCGGCAGTAAGGGAAGGGGAGAAACATCCCGGCAGTAAGGGAAGAGGAGAAACATCCCGGCAGTAAGGGAAGGGGAGAAACATCCCGGCAGTAAGGGAAGAGGAGAAACATCCCGGCAGTAAGGGAAGGGGAGAAACATCCCGGCAGTATGGGAAGGGGAGAAACATCCCGGCAGTAAGGGAAGAGGAGAAACGTTCCGGCAGTAAGGGAAGAGGAGAAACATCCCGGCAGTAAGGGAAGGGGAGAAACATCCCGGCAGTAAGGGAAGAGGAGAAACATCCCGGCAGTAAGGGAAGAGGAGAAACATCCCGGCAGTAAGGGAAGAGGAGAAACATCCCGGCAGTAAGGGAAGAGGAGAAACATCCCGGCAGTAAGGGAAGAGGAGAAACATCCCGGCAGTATGGGAAGGGGAGAAACATCCCGGCAGTAAGGGAAGAGGAGAAACGTTCCGGCAGTAAGGGAAGAGGAGAAACATCCCGGCAGTAAGGGAAGGGGAGAAACATCCCGGCAGTAAGGGAAGGGGAGAAACATCCCGGCAGTAAGGGAAGAGGAGAAACATCCCGGCAGTAAGGGAAGAGGAGAAACATCCCGGCAGTAAGGGAAGGGGAGAAACATCCCGGCAGTATGGGAAGGGGAGAAACATCCCGGCAGTAAGGGAAGAGGAGAAACGTTCCGGCAGTAAGGGAAGAGGAGAAACATCCCGGCAGTAAGGGAAGGGGAGAAACATCCCGGCAGTAAGGGAAGAGGGGAAACATCCCGGCAGTAAGGGAAGAGGAGAAACATCCCGGCAGTAAGGGAAGGGGAGAAACATCCCGGCAGTAAGGGAAGAGGAGAAACATCCCGGCAGTAAGGGAAGAGGAGAAACATCCCGGCAGTAAGGGAAGGGGAGAAACATCCCGGCAGTATGGGAAGGGGAGAAACATCCCGGCAGTAAGGGAAGAGGAGAAACGTTCCGGCAGTAAGGGAAGAGGAGAAACATCCCGGCAGTAAGGGAAGGGGAAAAACATCCCGGCAGTAAGGGAAGAGGGGAAACATCCCGGCAGTAAGGGAAGAGGAGAAACATCCCGGCAGTAAGGGAAGAGGAGAAACATCCCGGCAGTAAGGGAAGAGGAGAAACATCCCGGCAGTAAGGGAAGAGGAGAAACATCCCGGCAGTAAGGGAAGGGGAGAAACATCCCGGCAGTATGGGAAGGGGAGAAACATCCCGGCAGTAAGGGAAGAGGAGAAACGTTCCGGCAGTAAGGGAAGAGGAGAAACATCCCGGCAGTAAGGGAAGGGGAGAAACATCCCGGCAGTAAGGGGAGAAACATCCCGGCAGTAAGGGGAGAAACATCCCGGCAGTAAGGGGAGAAACATCCCGGCAGTAAGGGAAGGGGAGAAACGTCCCGGCAGTAAGGGAAGAGGAGAAACGTCCCGGCAGTAAGGGAAGAGGAGAAACGTCCCGGCAGTAAGGGAAGAGGAGAAACATCCCGGCAGTAAGGGAAGAGGAGAAACATCCCGGCAGTAAGGGAAGGGGAGAAACATCCCGGCAGTAAGGGAAGAGGAGAAACGTCTTGGCAGTAAGGGAAGGGGAGAAACGTCCCGGCAGTAAGGGCAGGGGAGAAACATCCCGGAAGTAAGGGAAGGGGAGAAACATCCCGGCAGTAAGGGAAGAGGAGAAACATCCCGGCAGTAAGGGAAGGGGAGAAACATCCCGGCAGTAAGGGAAGGGGAGAAACATCCCGGCAGTAAGGGAAGGGGAGAAACATTCTCTGTTTGACAGGTGCACTGTCCAGTCCTCCATCCTTTGTATATGATCCTATGTTTGATCATTCTGGACTCGTGGCTACACTGTAAAGTTAATGGAACTGAGTATTTTAACATACACCCACATTGTCTGACAAGCGACCACTGTCATAAATTCATAGAATGTTTGGGAATGACGTATAGTAAAGCATTTGTGAAAATCGCAATACAGAGTGGTCTTGTCCAGGACCAGCGTCTACACAGACCAATACAGAGTGGTCTTGTCCAGGACCAGAGTCTACACAGACCAATACAGAGTGGTCTTGTCCAGGACCAGAGTCTACACAGACCAATACAGAGTGGTCTTGTCCAGGACCAGAGTCTACACAGACCAATACAGAGTGGTCTTGTCCAGGACCAGAGTCTACACAGACCAATACAGAGTGGTCTTGTCCAGGACCAGAGTCTACACAGACCAATACAGAGTGGTCTTGTCCAGGACCAGAGTCTACACAGACCAATACAGAGTGGTCTTGTCCAGGACCAGAGTCTACACAGACCAATACAGAGTGGTCTTGTCCAGGACCAGAGTCTACACAGACCAATACAGAGTGGTCTTGTCCAGGACCAGAGTCTACACAGACCAATACAGAGTGGGAAAGATTCACTTTGAACTGGACTGTGTGTTTACAGGCAGTAGGGCCTGTCATCATTCACTATGTACTGGACTGTGTGTTTACAGGCAGTAGGGCCTGTCATCATTCACTTTGAACTGGACTGTGTGTTTACAGGCAGTAGGGCCTGTCCTCATTCACTATGAACTGGACTGTGTGTTTACAGGCAGTAGGGCCTGTCATCATTCACTGTGAACTGGACTGTATGTTTACAGGCAGTAGGGTCTGTCATGATTCACTATGAACTGGACTGTGTGTTTACAGGCAGTAGAGCCTGTCATCATTCACTTTGAACTGGACTGTGTGTTTACAGGCAGTAGGGCCTGTCATCAATCACTATGAACTGGACTGTGTGTTTACAGGCAGTAGGGCCTGTCCTCATTCACTATGAACTGGACTGTGTGTTTACAGGCAGTAGGGCCTGTCATCATTCACTGTGAACTGGACTGTGTGTTTACAGGCAGTAGGGTCTGTCATGATTCACTATGAACTGGACTGTGTGTTTACAGGCAGTAGGGCCTGTCATCATTCACTATGAACTGGACTGTGTGTTTACAGGCAGTAGGACCTGTCATCATTCACTATGAACTGGACTGTGTGTTTACAGGCAGTAGGGCCTGTCATCATTCACTTTGAACTGGACTGTGTGTTTACAGGCAGTAGGGCCTGTCATCATTCACTTTGAACTGGACTGTGTGTTTACAGGCAGTAGGACCTGTCATCATTCACTATGAACTGGACTGTGTGTTTACAGGCAGTAGAGCCTGTCATCATTCACTATGAACTGGACTGTGTGTTTACAGGCAGTAGGGCCTGTCATCATTCACTATGAACTGGACTGTGTGTTTACAGGCAGTAGGGCCTGTCATCATTCACTATGAACTGGACTGTGTGTTTACAGGCAGTAGGGCCTGTCATCATTCACTATGAACTGGACTGTGTGTTTACAGGCAGTAGGGCCTGTCACCATTCACTATGAACTGGACTGTGTGTTTACAGGCAGTAGGACCTGTCATCATTCACTATGAACTGGACTGTGTGTTTACAGGCAGTAGGGCCTGTCATCATTCACTATGAACTGGACTGTGTGTTTACAGGCAGTAGGGCCTGTCATCATTCACTATGAACTGGACTGTGTGTTTACAGGCAGTAGGGCCTGTCACCATTCACTATGAACTGGACTGTGTGTTTACAGGCAGTAGGGCCTGTCATCATTCACTATGAACTGGACTGTGTGTTTACAGGCAGTAACAACAGCGTGACTTTAGATCATTAGAACACTTTGGCAAAAGACACAAAATACACCTGAATGTATTTCTGTAAATATGTAAATACCAAGGGAGTCCTCTTACATTTGGGAACTTCACAGTCCTATTGATCAAACAACCATGAAAAGGTCGGCTCTCTCTCCCTCAGTTATACACATCAACAACAACAAGATAAACAACTAATGTTAGCCAGAGCAAGACGAGCTAAAACCTAACGAGGGAACATTCACTTTTTAAGCTCAACTCAGCAAAAAAAAAAGGAACGTCCCTTTTTCAGGACCCTGTCTTTCAAATATAATTCGTAAAAATCCAAATAACTTCACAGATCTTCATTGTAAAGGGTTTCAACACTGTTTCCCATGCTTCTTCAAAGAGCCACAAACAATTAATGAACATGCACCTGTGGAACGGTCGTTAAGACACTAACAGTTTACAGACGGTAGGCAATTAAGGTCACAGAAAACATAGGACACTAAAGAGGCCTTTCTACTGACTCTGAAAAACACCAAAAGAACGATTCCCAGGGTCCCTGCCCATCTGTGTGAACGTGCCTTAGGCATGCTGGAAGGAGGCATGAGGACTGCAGATGTGGCCAGGGCAGTAAACTGCAATGTCCGTACTGTGAGACGCCTAAGACAACGCTACAGGGAGACAGGACGGACAGCTGATCGTCCTCGCAGTGACAGACCACGTGTAACAACACCTGCACAGGATCAGTACATCCAAACATCACACCTGCAGGACAGGTACAGGAAGGCAACAACAACTGCTGAGTTACACCAGGAACGCACAGTCCCTCCATCAGTGCTCAGACTGTCTGAAATAGTCTGAGAGAGGCTGGGCCCAGGGCCTGTAGGCCTGTTGTAAGGCAGGTCCTCACCAGACATCACCGGCAAAAACGTTGCCTATGGGCACAAACCCACCGTCGCTGGACCAGACAGGACTGGCAAAAAGTGCTCTTCACTGACGAGTTGCGGTTTTGTCTCATCAGGAGTGATGGTCGGATTCGCCGTTTATCGTCGAAGGAATGAGCGTTACACCGAGGCCTGTACTTTGGAGCGGGATCGATTTGGAGGTGGAGGGTCAGTCATGGTCTGGGGCGGTGTTTCACAGCATCATCGGACTGAGCTTGTTGTCATTGCAGGCAATCTCAACGCTGTGTGTTACGGGGAAGACATCCTCCTCCCTCATGTGGTACCCTTCCTGCAGGCTCATCCTGACATGACCCTGCCACCAGCCATACTGCTCATTCTGTGCATGATTTCCTGCAAGACAGGAATGTCAGTGTTCTGCCATGGCCAGCGAAGAGCCCGGATCTCAATCCCATTGAGCACGTCTGGGACCTGTTGGATCGGAGGGTGAGGGATAGAGCCATTCCTCACAGAAATGTCCGGGAACATGCAGGTGCCTTGGTGGAAGAGTGGGGTAACATCTCACAGCAAGAACTGGCAAATCTGGTGCAGTCCTTGAAGAGGAGATGCACTGCAGTACTTAATGCAGCTGGTGGCCACACCAGATACTGACTGTTACTTTTGATTTTGAACCCCCCTTTGTTCAGGGACACATTATTCCCTTTCTGTTAGACACATGTCTGTGGAACTTGTTCAGTTTATGTCTCAGTTGTTGAATCTTGTTATGTTCATACAAATATTTACACATGTTAAGTTTTCTGAAAATGTAACGCAGTTGACAGTGAGAGGACATTCTTTTTTTGCTGAGTTTAGTAGATGACTCAAGTGTTGAGTCATTTATGTTCTCGTGTGTCCTATTAGGCCCACGGGCTTTGTTTGACACGTGCGCTAGACTATTAGTCGCGTTATGACTGACTTGTGATCATTTCCCTTGCTAGTTCGATTGCATTGACATTCCCAGCCATAGTTACAGTCATCTGTTTTTGTTCAAAATATTGAGTCATTGAAACTGAAACAGTGCATCCTGAATGAAGGCAGCAAACAATGTACCAGGCCAGCTGTGATTTACAACCTGACAGCAATATGTTTTAGACTACCAAGTATTGGTGAATTATATTAATCATGCATTGAACTACATCCATCTATTCTACCAACAATGTCTCTGTGTCCTGTCCTGTTGAGCCAAATAGAACCTATTTTCAAAGCCTCCTATGAAGTTGGTTTTGTAGCATAAACAGGGAATTTGATATTTTTGACTGATATTATGATTGTCTTTTTGTTTCACCTCTGCAAAGTAGTTAAAACGCTGTCAGTTCCACTTGAAATGAGACCGGCCTAGTGTATAATGACAGTCATTATCAGGGTGGGTTCTGGGTGGTGCGGATTTACAGTTAAAGAACTCACTTCATTTCTCGCAAAAAGATAAATATGATCATTTAGGTAATGCTTTTTTATCCTTTTAGACTTCCAGTTATGTCATACAGGAATCAAAAGTACCATGATCCAACCACCTGCTACTGAAATCACCATCAATCTTATTTCCTTAAATATGGGGCTGTTAAAAGACTTTGAATGGAGATTTTCCATTAAGAAATAGTGATAATCCAGGGCTATAGGCATATATTATTTAAACAGTATTTTAGCAGGGAGTCCCATTGAGATCTGGGCCTGGGAAATCATCCCTAGATGATCTCCAATATCACAATAAGTGTCGCCTGGTTTAGACAGGGGAAATCTTGCACATTGAATGTTTTCCATTAAGACCGATATTCCTGGTCGTAGATGAACAATGTTTAACCAGGGCCCGGGAGGCCGTCCCTAAAACGATCCACAATCTCACAGTGAGATGTTTAGAATCAAATCTTTAGTACCAAAGTAACAGGAGTCACAGAGCAAAACCCAATTATGTCCAAGGTTGAGAACAGGTCTAGCTCAAATAGAGGCCTTAAACACTGCTCCTTTTGATTCCTGTGGACCATGGCCTATACCAGCCAGACCCACAGTGATGCTTTTCATCCGGGAAATGCAGGCCCTCTAGACAGCACAGGGAGTCAGGAAATGCAGGCCCTCTAGACAGCACAGGGAGTCAGGAAATACAGGCCCTCTAGACAGCACAGGGAGTCAGGAAATACAGGCCCTCTAGACAGCACAGGGAGTCAGGAAATACAGGCCCTCTAGACAGCACAGGGAGTCAGGAAATACACGCCCTCTAGACAGCACAGGGAGTCAGGAAATACAGGCCCTCTAGACAGCACAGGGAGTCAGGAAATACAGGCCCTCTAGACAGCACAGGGAGTCAGGAAATACAGGCCCTCTAGACAGCACAGGGAGTCAGGAAATACAGGCCCTCTAGACAGCACAGGGAGTCAGGAAATACAGGCCCTCTAGACAGCACAGGGAGTCAGGAAATACAGGCCCTCTAGACAGCACAGGGAGTCAGGAAAATAAAAATGAAGACATCCGCATATGAAACATTTCAAGGAAATCAATGGTTGAATGACTAACTTCCCAGTGATCGTGTTGAGAGATAGATATCAGATATCAGATATCAGACCTAGATTGGGTCCCTGGTCAAAAGTAATGCCATTTGGGCTGTAACCCTACAGTCCACAGGGGTCGTAACCCTACAGTCCACAGGGGTTGTAACCCTACAGTCCACAGGGGTCGTAACCCTACAGTCCACAGGGGTCGTAACCCTACAGTCCACAGGGGTCAACCCTACAGTCCACAGGGCCGTAACACTACAGTCCACAGGGGTCAACCCTAATGTCCACAGGGCTGTAACCCTACAGTCCACAGGGGTCAACCCTACAGTCCACAGGGCCGCAACCCTACAATCCACAGGGCCGCAACCCTACAATCCACAGGGCCGTAACCCTACAATCCACAGGGCCGTAACCCTACAGTCCACAGGGGTCAACCCTACAGTCCACAGGGGTCGTAACCCTACAGTCCACAGGGGTCGTAACCCTACAGTCCACAGGGCCGTAACCCTACAGTCCACAGGGGTCAACCCTACAGTAAATCGTTTATGTCAAGGGTAGTTCAACAGAAAAAAGTCTGATTGGCATTACAGTAACATAATTGTGTCCCCCATGATGAAATCAGGAGGGGAATGTAGATCGGTCTCCGTCTGTTCGACTTTTGTACGTTAGTCACACTCGATCTCAGATAGCGCTGGCCTGATTTTGACAAACCTTGGGTGAATGATGCTTCCCGCTATACAGATTTTGTGAATCACACCACAGAGGAAGAGGCGAAGCGAGAGGGATAACTGGGCCCAAAATCTGTCTTCTCCAGCAGGTGGCTCACCAAGCAGGGAGTTGTGTGAAGGTCAATAAGAGAGGATCGAATTCAGTTAACAAAAAAAGGTAATAGTTTATTTGGCTACATGTGGTTTATTTGATCTAATATAAAAGTTTTGCCTAGGTTGTTATGAGTGTATTGGTAAGTAGGACAGGGAGTGGATTAGCTAGAGACTGGCAGTAGGACAGGGAGTGGATTAGCTAGACTGGCAGTAGGACAGGGCGTGGATTAGCTAAAGAGACTGGCAGTAGGACAGGGAGTGGATTAGCTAGAGACTGGCAGTAGGACAGGGAGTGGATTAGATAGAGACTGGCAGTAGGATAGGGACAGTCTTACTTAATTACTGATTTTATTGTCCCCATGATGAAATGTTGTTGAAGTGTCATGTACACATTTAAATACAAAACCAAATTACATTCATAACAGTTAAATACCAATATAACATTTTTTTTTTTAAAGACTAGCCTGCTGGCCTTACTGAGTCGATAGGAACATTAGCCCGAGCTATATAGGAGGGATATCACACCTGGCACAAATGATTGTCTAGTTGTGTTTTTCCTGCTGAGGGGTGCCCTATACCCGCGTCCAGAGGGAAGTAGTTCAATGTCCGGGTATAGGGGGTGGCTTTGGTCTAAAATTATTTTGTGAGCCGCGGAGGGCCTTGACCTTAAAGATCTCATCCAGGCCTGTGTGTTTGACTCCAAGTACCTTGGGGAGGGCCTTGACCTTAAAGATCTCATCCAGGCCTGTGTGTTTGACTCCAAGTACCTTGGGGAGGGCCCTGACCTTAAAGATCTCATCCAGGCCTGTGTGTTTGACTCCAAGTACCTTGGGGAGGGCCCTGACCTTAAAGATCTCATCCAGGCCTGTGTGTTTGACTCCAAGTACCTTGGGGAGGGCCCTGACCTTAAAGATCTCATCCAGGCCTGTCTGTTTGACTCCAAGTACCTTGGGGCTCTTTGTGGTTGAATCTGTGTTTGAAATTCACTGTTTGACTGAGGGACCTTACAGATAATTGTATGTGTGGGATACAGAGATGAGGTAGTCATTCAAAAATAATGTTAAACACTATTATTGAACACAGAGTGAGTCCATGCAAATTATTATGTGACTTATTCAGCACATTTTTTACTCCTGAACCTATTTAGGCTTGACATAAACAAAGGGGTTGAATACTTATTGACTCAAGACATTTCAGCTTTTCGTTTTCTGATTCATTTGTAAACTAAATGAAAAACATAATACCACTGTGACATTATGGAGTGTTGTAGAGGCCAGTGACACAACAATTGAATTGAATCATTTTTTTTACATTCAGGCTGTAACACAACATGTGGAAAAGGTCAAGGGGTGTGAATGCTTTCTGAAGGCGCTGTAGTTTCTACAAGTAGGCAATGAAAGCACATCAAATGTATGCTGTACCCTAGACATCAAATGTTGCCATTAGACATGTCTATGTCGTGCATTGTGGACACAACAGCCATGAAACCGGCAACTCCCCTCTCCCAGCTAACACAGTGGATCTGGCCCAATTCCTCATTGCTAGCTGGGATGGGTTCCAAGAGCACTAATTTCCCTGTATGCTTGAAAACCTGAGGGTAGTTCAACACCATTATGCTTATTTAGGGAATACAATTATAACATGGGTTTAGGTATAAAGTTAGCTCCATAGTGTTGAAGGTCCTGTAGTGATGAAGACTCTGTCATGGGCCTTAAAACGGCTGTAAAATGATATAAAATATATAGAAATGTAGAGAAGAAAGGTGGAACTGGCAACAGTAGCAGTAATTGTATCCGTTTGATTGAAATATACTTTTTTACTCAACAGAACACCACCAGCACACCAGTACATCTTCTGTGGCAGCCTTGTACCCTAAAGAAGGCTGCTTATTGAACACCATGTATAGAATACTTATTGAACACAGCGTATAGGCTACTTGTTGAACACAGCGTATAGGCTACTTATTGAACACCGCGTATAGGCTACTTGTTGAACACAGCGTATAAGGCTACTTATTGAACACAGCGTATAGGCTACTTATTGAACACAGCGTATAGGCTACTTATTGAACACAGCGTATAAGGCTACTTATTGAACACAGCGTATAAGGCTACTTATTGAACACAGCGTATAGGCTACTTGTTGAACACAGCGTATAAGGCTACTTATTGAACACAGCGTATAAGGCTACTTATTGAACACAGCGTATAAGGCTACTTATTGAACACAGCGTATAGGCTACTTATTGAACACCGCGTATAAGGCTACTTATTGAACACAGCGTATAAGGCTACTTATTGAACACAGCGTATAGGCTACTTATTGAACACCGCGTATAGGCTACTTGTTGAACACAGCGTATAAGGCTACTTATTGAACACAGCGTATAAGGCTACTTATTGAACACAGCGTATAAGGCTACTTATTGAACACAGCGTATAAGGCTACTTATTGAACACAGCGTATAAGGCTACTTATTGAACACAGCGTATAAGGCTACTTATTGAACACAGCGTATAGGCTACTTATTGAACACCGCGTATAGGCTACTTGTTGAACACAGCGTATAAGGCTACTTATTGAACACAGCGTATAGGCTACTTATTGAACACAGCGTATAGGCTACTTATTGAACACAGCGTATAAGGCTACTTATTGAACACAGCGTATAAGGCTACTTATTGAACACAGCGTATAGGCTACTTGTTGAACACAGCATATAGGCTACTTATTGAACACCGCGTATAGGCTACTTATTGAACACAGCGTATAAGGCTACTTATTGAACACAGCGTATAGGCTACTTGTTGAACACAGCATATAGGCTACTTATTGAACACAGCGTATAGGCTACTTATTGAACACAGCGTATAGGCTACTTATTGAACACAGCGTATAGGCTACTTGTTGAACACAGCATATAGGCTACTTATTGAACACCGCGTATAGGCTACTTATTGAACACAGCGTATAAGGCTACTTATTGAACACAGCGTATAGGCTACTTGTTGAACACAGCATATAGGCTACTTATTGAACACAGCGTATAGGCTACTTATTGAACACAGCGTATAGGCTACTTATTGAACACAGCGTATAGGCTACTTATTGAACACAGCGCATAGGCTACTTATTGAACACAGCGCATAGGTTACTTATTGAACACAGCGTATAGGCTACTTAATGAACACAGCGTATAAGGCTACTTATGTAACACAGCGTATAGGCTACTTATTGAACACAGCGTATAGGTTACTTATTGAACACAGCGTATAGGCTACTTATTGAACACGGCGTATAAGGCTACTTATTGAACACGGCGTATAAGGTTACTTATTGAACACAGCGTATAAGCTACTTATTGAACACAGCGTATAAGGCTACTTATTGAACACAGCGTATAGGTTACTTATTGAACACAGCGTATAGGCTACTTATTGAACACGGCGTATAAGGCTACTTATTGAACACAGCGTATAAGGTTACTTATTGAACACAGCGTATAAGCTACTTATTGAACACAGCGTATAAGGCTACTTATTGAACACAGCGTATAGGTTACTTATTGAACACAGCGTATAGGTTACTTATTGAACACAGCGTATAAGCTACTTATTGAACACAGCGTATAAGGCTACTTATTGAACACAGCATATAGGCTACTTATTGAACACAGCGTATAGGCTACTTATTGAACACAGCGTATAGGCTACTTATTGAACACAGCGTATAAGCTACTTATTGAACACAGCGTATAGGCTACTTATTGAACACAGCGTATAAGCTACTTATGTAACACAGCGCATAAGCTACTTATGTAACACAGCGCATAAGGCTACTTATTGAACACAGCGCATAAGCTACTTATTGAACACAGCGCATAGGCTACTTATTGAACACAGCGCATAGGCTACTTGTTGAACACAGCGTATAGGCTACTTATTGAACACAGCGTATAGGCTACTTATTGAACACAGCGTATAAACTACTAATTGAACACCACGTATAGGCTACTTATTGAACACAGTTTATATAATCCGTAGGATAACTACTGTACCTGCTATAGACCAAACAATCCATGTGGTTGATTTCTTTATCGGATCTGTGTCTTCTGTAATCCTCCCAAAGGTCTTTGATGGCAGTGACAGACAAGATGAAGACCACTGGTGCCAGGGCCAGCTGTGGTTGGAAAGCATTACAAACTGGAACAAAATTCAGCAGGGCGATGAACACGAAGTATACGTTGGCAAACCTATGGAACTGCTCGAACAGATTCTTCGGCAGAAAAGAGAGAAGAGTATATTTTGTGGTTTTAATCTCATTGTCTGAATAGTGTCTATTTGGGTTGTCCTCGCCTTTGGTTCGATCATATAAAATGTTAGAATGAACAGTCCGTGTTTTGTGCTCTTTCTTGGTCTTTTTCCTCTGTTTCTTCACGTTCACCACTTCGGTTTCTCCAATCTTCTCTCGCGCCATACTTTGCCTCAAACTCTCCCAAACTTTTCCTTTTCTTTTTTTTAACGTTTTTTAAACATAGAAATGTCCTATGTAATTATGGAGCTCCATACCTTCAGAATGACATTGTATTATTCTCTGTTTTCACGCTAATCTCTTCTTTACTATCATCTACCTCGATTTCCCGTATTCAGACGAAAGCATTATACTATTAACATGTTTTCATTTTGCCGTTTAGAGATGCTTCGGAAAGCTAGAGGGCATAGTTGTGAAGAACAGAACTTTTGCCGTTCAGTCGGTGAGTTGTAGAACACATGGATAGACTTTGACTTTGGGATGTCGTGGCAAAGTCCGGGGCCATGTGTTTAAAAAGCCTGGGATCTGTGCAGATTGTGCGCAGAGAGAGAGAGAGAGGAGGGGACACAGGGCCGTCACTACTGACACGGTCTGACCCCCACGCTCCTCCCTCTCCCCAAACAGCACTTTTTTTACATCGTCTGGGTGGAAGTGCCACGCGGCCCGACGCGGTATTATTTGAGTTCAAACTGTCCTACCTGGAAGTTAAAGTACTATCCGTCTCTGCCCAAACACAAAGTCCTCATGTTGGATGATCTATGGATGATGAGATTGTGTCAAGAGATAAACTATTTCATAATTAAACGTTACCAACTGGCCACAGAGTTCAGTCTAGTTTTGATTTACATTTGATTGAGTAATAATTAATTAATTACATCAACAAAACATTTCACCATCTCATTGGATTTAGGTTAAAAAAACGAAATGTCCTTATGTTGACGAGTTTTTTTTACAAAATCCAATTATTCAATGTCATTACATATATTTTTGGGGGGTTGAAATGATATAGAAACAACATTGATTCAACCAGCTTTTGTGTCGTGGGTTATATATATTTTTTTAAAGTTTTGTTTTGTTTATTAGGCATAGATCAGGGATGTAAAACTCAAGGTAAAAAAGTAGAATACCCAGGGTGCAATTTTGAAATATGGTTGTGCATTAACAGTTGTCCTCTTGTGACATCAGTCACTGATAGTCACTCAAGTAGCCCATTTCAGCTAGAATTAGTTAGATTAGTAAATTAGTCTAGTGGCCAGCTATCTAAACCTGTAGTAATTAAGGCCAAATTAGAGCCTGGGGGGCTCCCATTGATTTTTGTTGGTCAGTCTCACTTAGATATCATATTAAAAACTGCAAACATTTCACTCCAACCTACTGAGAAATGTGTAGAAATGCAAGAAATGAGCTATTGTACTATTAACCCCATGACACAATGAGTAGAATTGCACAAAAATAACACAAAAAATTTTTGTAAATGCAACTGTGGCACTATGATGAGTTCAGATATGTTGTGGCCTCCAACCCTATCAAAGTTGCCCATCCCTGGCCTACAGAAACCCACTCTGGGGACTTCCAAAGTAGGCAGAAGCTAAATGGTATTTGTTTCGTCATGTTGTTTTGAAATACAGTATTTCAACCTAAATTCAAGGACCATTAAGGATTCATTTCGCTGCATTTTTTGGGGGGGGAGGGGGGGGGCATCATCTCCTTTGTTTTGCTTCCTGACAGTGGATTTAGGTTTGAAAAGGCCACAAATAATCAGGTAAGAATTCTACACCAAATGATCTCAGGCCATTATGGAACTCCTACCTGTTGATGATCATTGTACGAGACGGCCGGTGCCAGGTGTCAACCACGGGTTACAGTGTATTGTAATTACTCTGCAATGTGAGGCCAATTTCCTTTTTTGCAGGCCTGTCAGTTTCAAGTTTTAATGTCACTGTAATGGCAGATCTCTTCGTCTGAGGAGGAGTAAGGATCGGACCAAGATGCAGTGTGGTAAGTGTTCATGATGATTTATTCAAGACAAATGAGCACTCGAACAAAAACAATAAACGATAACGTGAAATCTACAAAAACCGAGACAGTACCGTGTGGCGACAAACACCCACACACCAACAGTGAAACCCAGGCTACCTAAGTATGATTCTCAATCAGAGACAACTAACGACACCTGCCTCTGATTGAGAACCATACTAGGCCGAAACAGAAACCAAACATAGAAAAACAAACATAGACTGCCCACCCCAACTCACGCCCTGACCATACTAAATAACGACAAAACAAAGGAAATAAAGGTCAGACTGTGACAGTCACATGCACAATTACAGTGAAATTACTTTCTTGCAAACTCATAACCCAAAAATTCAATAATCGATAAATGTATTATTGTTTAAAAAAATAGAGAAATAAGAATAAGAAATATGAAAAACAAAGTAAAGTAAGTAAATAAATAAATAAGTAAATAAAAGTAAGCATACTATATACAGGAAATATTTTAAAAGTCAGTTCAGTACCATATTAACATGCACAGGGATACTGGAGTGATGGAGGGATACTGGAGTGATGGAGGGATATTATAGTGATGGAGGTAGATATGTATAGGGGGAAGGTGACTATATACAGGGTCAGTACCATATTAACAATGTACAGGGATACTGGAGTGATGGAGGGATACTAGAGTGATGGAGGTAGATATGTATAGGGGGAAGGTGACTATATACAGGGTCAGTACCATATTAACAATGTACAGGGATACTGGAGTGATGGAGGTAGATATGTATAGGGGCAAGGAGACAGTGATACTGGAGTGATGGAGGTAGGTATGTATAGGGGGAAGGAGACAGGGATACTGGAGTGATGGAGGTAGATATGTATAGGGGGAAGGAGACAGGGATACTGGAGTGATGGAGGTAGATATGTATAGGGGGAAAGAGACAGGGATACTGTAGTGATAGAGGTAGATATGTATAGGGGGAAGGTGACAGGGATACTGGAGTGATGGAGGTAGACATATATAGGAGGAAGGAGACAGGGATACTGGAGTGATGGAGGTAGATATGTATAGGGGGAAGGAGACAGGGATACTGGAGTGATGGAGGTAGATATGTATAGGGGGAAGGAGACAGGGATACTGTAGTGATGGAGGTAGGTATGTATAGGAGGAAGGAGACAGGGATACTGGAGTGATGGAGGTAGATACAGTGTGGAGAACAAGTATTTGATACACTGCCGATTTTGCAGGTTTTCCTACTTAAAAAGCAGAGTGGGCATTCAGCCAGGACGGATTGTGCCGGCTCAGCGTTCCTGGCCTCCGGTGTGTCTCTTCTGCCCAGGTTATCCTGCGCCAGCTCTACGCACGGTGTCTCCGGTTTGCCAGCACAGCCCAGTGCGGCCTGTTTCAGCTCCCAGCACATGCCGGGCTACGGGGGGTATCCAGCCAGGACGAGTTGTGCCAGCTCTGCATTCAGGACCTATGGTGCCCCTCCACGGTCCGGTGTGTCCTGCGCTGGCTCTACGCACTATGCCTCCAGTGCACCGTCATAGCCCAGTGTGTCCTGCGCTGGCTCTACGCACTATGCCTCCAGTGCACCGTCATAGCCCAGTGCGTCCTGTGCCAGCTCACCGAGCTAAAGTGAGTATTCGGCCAGGACGTGTTGTGTCAGCTCCACTCACTAGGCTGCCAATACGTCTCCTCAGTCCGGTGAGACCTGTTCCGGCTCCACGTACGAAGCCTCCAGTGGTGATCCTTGGCACGAAGCCTCCAGTGATGATCCATGGCACGAAGCCTCCAGTGATGATCCATGGCCCGGAGTCTCCAGTGATGATCCATGGCCCGGAGCCTGTAGTGATGATCCATGGCACGAAGCCTCCAGTGATAATCCATGGCAAGAAGCCTCCAGTGATGATCCATGGCAAGAAGCCTCCAGTGATAATCCATGGCACGAAGCCTCCAGTGATGATCCATGGCCCGGAGGCACCAGTGATGATCCATGGCACGAAGCCTCCAGTGAGGATCCATGGCCCGGAGCCTGTAGTGATGATCCATGGCACGAAGCCTCCAGTGATGATCCATGGCCCGGAGCCTGTAGTAATGATCCATGGCATGAAGCCTCCAGTGATGTGCCATGGCCCGGAGCCTGTAGTGGTAATCCATGGCACAAAGCCTCCAGTGATGATCCATGGAAAGGAGCCTGCAGCGATGGTCCGCAGTCCGGAGTATTCAGCGACGAGCTGCAGTCCGGAGTCTTCAGCGACGGTCCCCAGTCCGGAGCCTCCAGCAACGGTCCGCAGTCCGGAGTCTTCAGCGACGATCTGCAGTCCAGAGCCTCCACGGAGGTTCCCAGTCCAGAGCCTCCAGCGATGATCCACGGTCCGGTTCCTCCGGCAACGATTCACAGTCCGGAGTTCTCGGAGACGAGCCACGGTCCGGTTCCACAGAAGCGGAGGGATCATCGTAGGGAGTGGGGGATACGTCCCGAACCGGAGCCGCCACCGAGGGTAGATGCCCACCTTGACCCTCCCCTATAGGTTCAGGTTTAGGCCGGGATTCTGCACCTTTGGGGGGGAGGTACTGTCACGCCCTGACCTTAGAGAGACGTTTTATTTCTCTATTTGGTTAGGTCAGGGTGTGATTTGGGGTGGGCATTCTATGTGATCTATTTCTTTGTTTTGTCCGAGTATGGTTCCCAATCAGAGGCAGCTGTCTATCGTTGTCTCTGATTGGGAATCATACTTAGGCAGCCTTTTTCCCACCTGTGTTTGTGGGTAGTTATTTTCTGTTTAGTCTCTGTTACCTGACAGAACTGTTCGCTTTCGTTTTGTTACTTTGTTAGAGTGTTTTTTTGATAATAAAAGAAATCATGAACACTTTTCACACTGCGCTTTGGTCCACTCCTTCCGATGACAGGTGACAGACGACACTTATGAGTCATCTAATCACTTATGAGACACTGTTTACCAGGGAGGGAAGCCAGGACACTGTTTACTAGGGAGGGAGGCCAGGACACTGTTTACCAGGGAGGGAGGCCTGGACACTGTTTACCAGGGAGGGAGGCCTGGACACTGTTTACCAGAGAGGGAGGCCAGGACACTGTTTACCAGGGAGGGAGGCCAGGACACTGTTTACCAGGGAGGGAGGCCAGGACACTGTTTACCAGGGGAGAGGCCAGGACACTGTTTACCAGGAGGGAGGCCAAGACACTGTTTACCAGGGAGGGCTGCCTGTACGCTGTTTACCAGGGAGAGAGGCCTGGACACTGTTTACCAGGGAGGGAGGCCAGGACACTGTTTACCAGGGAGGGAGGCCTGGACATTGTTTACCAGGGAGGGAGGCCTGGACACAGTTTACCAGGGAGGGAGGCCAGGACACTGTTTACCAGGAGGGAGGCCAGGACACTGTTTACCAGGGGGGAGGCCAGGATACTGTTTACCAGGGAGGGAGACCAGGACACTGTTTACCAGGGAGGGAGGCCTGTACGCTGTTTACCAGGGAGGGAGGCCAGGACACTGTTTACCAGGTGGAGGCCTGTACGCTGTTTACCAGGGAGGGAGGCCAGGACACTGTTTACCAGGGAGGGAGGCCTGTACGCTGTTTACCAGGGAGGGAGGCCAAGACACTGTTTACCAGGGGGGAGGCAGGACACTGTTTACCAGGGGGGAGGCAGGACACTGTTTACCAGGGGGGAGGCAGGACACTGTTTACCAGGGGGGAGGCAGGACACTGTTTACCATGGGGGAGGCCAGGATACTGTTTACCAGGGAGGGAGGCCTGGAAGCTCCATGTTGTATGATATCTCTTTCTCTCTGTCTCTTTTTCTCTCCATCTCTCTCTCGCTCTCTCTGTCCTCTCTCTGTCCTCTCTCTCTGTCCTCACTCAGTCCTCTCTCTGTCATCTCTCTCTGTCCTCTCTCTCTGTCCTCTCTCTGTCCTCTCTCTCTGTCCTCTCTCTCTGTCCTCTCTCTCTGTCCTCTCTCTGTCTCTCTCTCTGTCTTTCTCTCTGTCCTCTCTCTGTCCTCTGTCCTCTCTCTGTTCTCTATCTGTCTCTCTCTCTCTGTCCTCTCTCTGTCCTCTCTCTGTCTCTCTCTGTCCTCTCTCTGTCCTCTCTCTGTCCTCTCTCTCTGTCCTCTCTCTCTGTCCTCTCTCTGTCCTCTCTCTCTGTCCTCTCTCTCTGTCCTCTCTCTGTCCCCTCTCTCTGTCCTCTCTCTCTGTCCTCTCTCTCTGTCCTCTCTCTCTGTCCTCTCTCTCTCCCTCTCTCTGTCCTCTCTCTCTGTCCTCTCTCTGTCCTCTCTCTCTGTCCTCTCTCTCTCCCTCACTCTGTCCTCTCTCTCTGTCCTCTCTCTGTCCTCTCTCTCTCATGTTGCTTTATGACACTGAACTTCAATTCATATTCAATAATTCATATTATTAACTGATCACTGTATTAGCTGTGAAACTGCCTAATAAACTGCCTTAATTTTGCTGGACCCCAGGATCCATAATAAATACAAATACAAATACAAATGGTAGGGAATAGGCTATCAAGGCCTATAACTTCCAGATAAATTACCCCGAGAGAAATTGAGGAAGTTGAATAATGATAAATTCACCTGATTCTCAGAAAACCATTAACTCTGGATTAACTCCCGATAATTCATCTGATTCTCCAGTCCAAAGCATGTCGGCAACCGCTTTAGATGACCTCTCATCACTGTGCCGCTAAGGCTGCTTTATTTGACATTTGATATTATTATTTGATATGATATTATTATTTGATATTTTGACATCAGATCCTTTTCAGAGCTGATCTGATTGACCGAAAGATCCAAATTGGACTGCGTGGGGCCTCCCGAGTGGCGCAGCGTTGTAAGGCACTGCATCACAGTGTTGAGCGTCACTACAGCCTGGGGTTCAATCCCAGGCTGTGTCATTACCGGTCGTGACCGTGAGTCCCATAGGGCGGTGCACAATTGGGCTAGCGTCGCCTGGATTAGGGGAGGGTTTGGCTGGGGGGCTTTACTTGGCTCATCACGCTCTAGCATCTCCTTTTGGCGGTTCGGCTGGCTTAGCCAGCAGGTGTTAAGAAGCGCGGTTTGGTGGGTCATGTTTCGGAGGACACGTATGACTCGACGTTCGCCTCTCCCGAGCCCGTTGGGGAATTGCAGAGATGAGACAAGATCGTAATCAAGATAAAAAAAATACAAAATGAATAAATTATGAATTGGGCTGCGTGTCTAAACGCAATCAGAGTGTATGCTATGAGGGGGAAATTCCTGCAGCTGTGAGAGAGAGGGTGATATATATTACCATTCAATTTATACAGTACTTTTAGTATTGTAGTATATAGCAGTGATGTTCATAAATAACATGGTCAAATAATAATAATCACATGCAGAACAGTTGAAACTGGAGCAGCAGCACGGCCAGGTGGACTGGGGACATGTTCCTAGGGCTCAGGTCCTCCGAGAGAGAGAAAGAAAAAAAAGAGAGAGAATTAGAGAGAGCATACTTAAATTCACACAGGACACCGGATAGGACAGGAGAAGTACTCCAGATATAACAAACTGACCCTAGCCCCCCGACACATAAACTACTGCAGCATAAATACTGGAGGCTGAGACAGGAGGGGTCAGGAGACACTGCGGCCCCATCTGATGACACCCCCGGACAGGGCCAAACAGGAAGGATATAACCCCACCCACTTTGCCAAAGCACAGCCCCCACACCATTAGAGGCAGAGAATCCCAGTGGAAAGAGGGGAACCGGCCAGGCAGAGACAGCAAGGGCGCTTCGTTGCTCCAGAGCCTTTCCGTTCACCTTCACACTCATGGGCCAGACTACACTCAATCATATGACCCACTGAAGAGATGAATCTTCAGTAAAGACTTAAAGGTTGAGACCGAGTTTGCGTCTCTCACATGGGTAGGCAGACCATTCCATAAAAATGGAGGTCTATAGGAGAAAGCCCTGCCTCCAGCTGTTTGCTTGGAAATTCTAAGGACAATTAGGAGGCCTGCGTCTTGTGACTGTAGCGTACGTGTAGGTATGTACGGCAGGACCAAATCAGAGAGATAGGTAGGAGCAAGCCCATGTAATGCTTACTCCCAGGGGAGCCCCCAGGACTGAGAAAGCTTTCTCCCAGAGGGACCCCCAGGACTGAGAAAGACTACTCCCAGGGGGGCCCCCTGGACCAGGGCTTAGAAAGACTACTCCCAGGGAGGCCCCCAGGACTGAGAAAGATTTCTCCCAGGGGGGCCCCCGGGACTGAGAAAGACTACAACCAGGGGGGCACCCAGGACTGAGAAAGACTAATCCCAGGGGGGGCCCCAGGACCAGGACTGAGAAAGATTTCTCCCAGGTGGGCCCCCAGGACTGAGAAAGACTACTCCCAATGGAGACCCCAGGACTGAGAAAGATTTCACCCAGGGGGGCCCACATGACTGGGTTGGTAATATGACTGAGGGTTAAATAAGGGTTGGTAACATCACCAGGGTCAAAATAAGGGTTGGTAATATCATCAGGATCAAAATAAGGGTTGGTGACATCACCAGGGTCAAAATAAGGGTTGGTAACATCACCAGGGTCAAAATAAGGGTTGTAACATCATCAGGGTCAAAATAAGGCTTGGTAACATCATCGGGAGTTAAATAAGGGTTGGTAACATCATCAGGGTCAAAATAAGGGTTGGTAACATCACCAGGGTCAAAATAAGGGTTGGTGACATCTTCAGTGTCAAAATAAGGGTTGGTAATATCATCAGGGTCAAAATAAGGGTTGTAACATCATCAGGGTCAAAATAAGGGTTGGTAATATCACTGGGGGTTAAATAAGGGTTGGTAACATCATCAGAGTCAAAATAAGGGTTGGTAACATCATCAGGGTAAAAATAAGGGTTGGTAATATCACTGGGGGTTAAATAAGGGTTGGTACCATCATCAGAGTCAAAATAAGGGTTGGTAACATCACCAGGGTAAAAATAAGGGTTGGTAACATCATCAGGGTCAACCTAAGGGTTGGTAATATCACCAGGGTCAAAATAAGGGTTGGTAACATCACCAGGGTCAAAATAAGGGTTGGTAATATTACCAGGGTGAAAATAAGGGGTGGTAACATCAGAGTCAAAATAAGGGTTGGTAATATTACTGGGGTTAAATACAGGTGGGTAACATCACTGGGGGTATAAGGGTGGGTAACATCACTGGGGGTATAAGGGTTGGTAACATCACTGGGGGTTAAATAAGGATGGGTAACATCACTGGGGTTAAATAAGGGTTGGTAACATCACTGGGGGTTAAATAAGGGTTGGTAACATCACCAGAGTCAAAATAAGGGTTGGTAACATCACCAGGGTCAAAATAAGGGTTGGTTACATCATCAGAGTCAAAATAAGGGTTGGTAACATCATCAAGGTCAAAATTATGGTTGGGAAAATCGCTGGGGGTTAAATAAGGGTTGGTAACATCACTGGGGGTATAAGGGTTGGTATATCATCAGGGTCAAAATAAGGGTTGGTAACATCATCAGAGTCAAAATAAGGGTTGGTAACATCATCAGGGTCAAAATAAGGGTTGGTAATATCACTGGGGGTTAAAAAGGGTTGGTAACATCATCAGGGTCAAAATAAGGGTTGGTAATATCACTGGGGGTTAAATAAGGGTTGGTATTATCACCAGGATCAAAATTAATGGTTGGTAACATCATCAGAGTAAAAATAAGGGTTGGTAACATCATCAGGGTCAAAATAAGTGTGGGTAATATCACTGGGGGTTAAATAATGGTTGGTAATATCACTGGGGGTATAAGGGTTGGTATATCATCAGGGTCAAGATAAGGGTTGGTATCATCATCAGGGTCAAAATAAGGGTTGGTAATATCACTGGGGGTTAAATAAGGGTTGGTAACATCACCAGGGTCAAAATAAGGGTTGGTAATATCACTGGGGTGATAATAAAGGTGGGTAACATCACTGGGGGTATAAGGGTGGGTAACATCATTGGGGGTATAAGGGTTGGTAACATCACTGGGGGTTAAATAAGGATGGGTAACATCACTGGGGTTAAATAAGGGTTGGTAACATCAATGGGGGTTAAATAAGGGTCGGTAACATCACTGGGGGTAAAATAAGTGTTGGTAACATCACCAGAGTCAAAATAAGGGTTGGTAATATAACCAGGGTCAAAATAAGGGTTGGTAACATCATCAGAGTCAAAATAAGGGTTGGTAACATCATCAGGGTCAAAATTAGGGTTGGGAAAATCGCTGGGGGTTAAATAAGGGTTGGTAACATCACTGGGGGTATAAGGGTTGGTATATCATCAGGGTCAAAATAAGGGTTGGTAACATCATCAGAGTCAAAATAAGGGTTGGTAACATCATCAGGGTCAAAATAAGGGTTGGTAATATCACTGGGGGTTAAAAAGGGTTGGTAACATCACCAGGGTCAAAATAAGGGTTGGTAATATCACTGGGGTGATAATAAAGGTGGGTAACATCACTGGGGGTATAAGGGTGGGTAACATCATTGGGGGTATAAGGGTTGGTAACATCACTGGGGGTTAAATAAGGATGGGTAACATCACTGGGGTTAAATAAGGGTTGGTAACATCAATGGGGGTTAAATAAGGGTCGGTAACATCACTGGGGGTAAAATAAGTGTTGGTAACATCACCAGAGTCAAAATAAGGGTTGGTAATATAACCAGGGTCAAAATAAGGGTTGGTAACATCATCAGAGTCAAAATAAGGGTTGGTAACATCATCAGGGTCAAAATTAGGGTTGGGAAAATCGCTGGGGGTTAAATAAGGGTTGGTAACATCACTGGGGGTATAAGGGTTGGTATATCATCAGGGTCAAAATAAGGGTTGGTAACATCATCAGAGTCAAAATAAGGGTTGGTAACATCATCAGGGTCAAAATACGGGTTGGTAATATCACTGGGGGTTAAAAAGGGTTGGTAACATCATCAGGGTCAAAATAAGGGTTGGTAATATCACTGGGGGTTAAATAAGGGTTGATATTATCACCAGGATCAAAATAATGGTTGGTAACATCATCAGAGTCAAAATAAGGGTTGGTAACATCATCAGGGTCAAAATAAGTGTGGGTAATATCACTGGGGGTTAAATAATGGTTGGTAATATCACTGGGGGTATAAGGGTTGGTATATCATCAGGGTCAAGATAAGGGTTGGTATCATCATCAGGGTCAAAATAAGGGTTGGTAATATCACTGGGGGTTAAATAAGGGTTGGTAACATCATCAGGGTCAAAATAAGGGTTGGTAATATAACTGGGGTGATAATAAAGGTGGGTAACATCACTGGGGGTATAAGGGTGGGTAACATCATTGGGGGTATAAGGGTTGGTAACATCACTGGGGGTTAAATAAGGATGGGTAACATCACTGGGGTTAAATAAGGGTTGGTAACATCAATGGGGGTTAAATAAGGGTTGGTACCATCATCAGAGTCAAAATAAGGGTTGGTACCATCACCAGGGTAAAAATAAGGGTTGGTAACATCATCAGGGTCAAACTAAGGGTTGGTAATATCACCAGGGTCAAAATAAGGGTTGGTAACATCACCAGGGTCAAAATAAGGGTTGGTAATATTACCAGGGTGAAAATAAGGGTTGGTAACATCATCAGAGTCAAAATAAGGGTTGGTAATATTACTGGGGTTAAATAAAGGTGGGTAACATCACTGGGGGTATAAGGGTGGGTAACATCACTGGGGGTATAAGGGTTGGTAACATCACTGGGGGTTAAATAAGGATGGGTAACATCACTGGGGTTAAATAAGGGTTGGTAACATCACTGGGGGTTAAATAAGGGTTGGTAACATCACCAGAGTCAAAATAAGGGTTGGTAATATCACCAGGGTCAAAATAAGGGTTGGTAACATCACCAGGGTCAAAATAAGGGTTGGTTACATCATCAGAGTCAAAATAAGGGTTGGTAACATCATCAAGGTCAAAATTAGGGTTGGGAAATTCGCTGGGGGTTAAATAAGGGTTGGTAACATCACTGGGGGTATAAGGGTTGGTATATCATCAGGGTCAAAATAAGGGTTGGTAACATCATCAGAGTCAAAATAAGGTTTGGTAACATCATCAGGGTCAAAATAAGGGTTGGTAATATAACTGGGGTGATAATAAAGGTGGGTAACATCACTGGGGGTATAAGGGTGGGTAACATCATTGGGGGTATAAGGGTTGGTAACATCACTGGGGGTTAAATAAGGATGGGTAACATCACTGGGGTTAAATAAGGGTTGGTAACATCAATGGGGGTTAAATAAGGGTTGGTACCATCATCAGAGTCAAAATAAGGGTTGGTAACATCACCAGGGTAAAAATAAGGGTTGGTAACATCATCAGGGTCAAACTAAGGGTTGGTAATATCACCAGGGTCAAAATAAGGGTTGGTAACATCACCAGGGTCAAAATAAGGGTTGGTAATATTACCAGGGTGAAAATAAGGGTTGGTAACATCATCAAAATAAATCTGCGTGTAAATCAGCTAGAAAGATGTGTCGGCATCGAGTAATTGTCTCTGGCCCCCTCCCAGTTAGGGGGAGTGATGAGCTCTACAGCAGAGTCTCACAACTCAATCGCTGGTTGAAAACTGTTTTCTGCCCCTCCCAAAAGATAGAATTTGTAGATAATTGGCCCTCTTTCTGGGACTCACCCACAAACAGGACCAAGCCTGACCTGCTGAGGAGTGACGGACTCCATCCTAGCTGGAGGGGTGCTCTCATTTTATCTACCAACATAGACAGGGCTCTAACTCCTCTAGCTCCACAATGAAATAGGGTGCAGGCCAGGCAGCAGGCTGTTAGCCAGCCTGCCAGCATAGTGGAGTCTGCCCAGTCAGTGTAGTCAGCTCAGCTATCACCATTGAGACCGTGTCTGTGCCTCGACCTAGGTTGGGCAAAACTAAACATGGCGGTGTTCGCCTTAGCAATCTCACTAGGATAAAGACCACCTCCATTCCTGTCATTATTGAAAGAGATCATGATACCTCACATCTCAAAATAGGGCTACTTAATGTTAGATCCCTTACTTCAAAGGCAATTATAGTCAATGAACTAATCACTGATCATAATCTTGATGTGATTGGCCTGACTGAAACATGGCTTAAGCCTGATGAATTTACTGTGTTAAATGAGGCCTCACCTCCTGGCTACACTAGTGACCATATCCCCCGTGCATCCCGCAAAGGCGGAGGTGTTGCTAACATTTACGATAGCAAATTTCAATTTACAAAAAAAAAAATGACGTTTTCGTCTTTTGAGCTTCTAGTCATGAAATCTATGCAGCCTACTCAATCACTTTTTATAGCTACTGTTTACAGGCCTCCTGGGCCATATACAGCGTTCCTCACTGAGTTCCCTGAATTCCTATCGGACCTTGTAGTCATAGCGGATAATATTCTAATCTTTGGTGACTTTAATATTCACATGGAAAAGTCCACAGACCCACTCCAAAAGGCTTTCGGAGCCATCATCGACTCAGTGGGTTTTGTCCAACATGTCTCTGGACCCACTCACTGTCACAGTCATACGCTGGACCTAGTTTTGTCCCATGGAATAAATGTTGTGGATCTTAATGTTTTTCCTCATAATCCGGGACTATCGGACCACCATTTTATTACGTTTGCAATTGCAACAAATAATCTGCTCAGACCCCAACCAAGGATCATCAAAAGTCGTGCTATAAATTCACAGACAACACAAAGATTCCTTGATGTCCTTCCAGACTCCTTCTGCCTACCCAAGGACGCCAGAGGACAAAAATCAGTTAACCACCTAACTGAGGAACTCAACTTAACCTTGCGCAATACCCTAGATGCAGTTGCACCCCTAAAAACTAAAAACATTTCTCATAAGAAACTAGCTCCCTGGTACACAGAAAATACCCGAGCTCTGAAGCAAGCTTCCAGAAAATTGGAACGGAAATGGCGCCACACCAAACTGGAAGTCTTCCGACTAGCTTGGAAAGACAGTACTGTGCAGTACCGAAGAGCCCTTACTGCTGCTCGATCATCCTATTTTTCTAACTTAATTGAGGAAAATAAGAACAATCCGAAATTCCTTTTTGATACTGTCGCAAAGCTAACTAAAAAGCAGCATTCCCCAAGAGAGGATGACTTTCACTTTAGCAGTGATAAATTCATGAACTTCTTTGAGGAAAAGATTATGATTATTAGAAAGCAAATTACGGACTCTTCCTTAAATCTGCGTATTCCTTCAAAGCTCAGTTGTCCTGAGTCTGCACAACTCTGCCAGGACCTAGGATCAAGAGAGACACTCAAGTGTTTTAGTACTATATCTCTTGACACAATGATGAAAATAATCATGGCCTCTAAACCTTCAAGCTGCATACTGGACCCTATTCCAACTAAACTACTGAAAGAGCTGCTTCCTGTGCTTGGCCCTCCTATGTTGAACATAATAAACGGCTCTCTATCCACCGGATGTGTACCAAACTCACTAAAAGTGGCAGTAATAAAGCCTCTCTTGAAAAAGCCAAACCTTGACCCAGAAAATATAAAAAACTATCGGCCTATATCGAATCTTCCATTCCTCTCAAAAATTTTAGAAAAGGCTGTTGCGCAACAACTCACTGCCTTCCTGAAGACAAACAATGTATACGAAATGCTTCAGTCTGGTTTTAGACCCCATCATAGCACTGAGACGGCACTTGTGAAGGTGGTAAATGACATTTTAATGGCATCGGACCGAGGCTCTGCATCTGTCCTCGTGCTCCTAGACCTTAGTGCTGCTTTTGATACCATCGATCACCACATTCTTTTGGAGAGATTGGAAACCCAAATTGGTCTACACGGACAAGTTCTTATCTGTCGGAAAGATATCAGTTTGTCTCTGTGAATGGTCTGTCCTCTGACAAATCAACTGTAAATTTCGGTGTTCCTCAAGGTTCCGTTTTAGGACCACTATTGTTTTCACTATATATTTTACCTCTTGGGGATGTTATTCGAAAACATAATGTTAACTTTCACTGCTATGCGGATGACACACAGCTGTACATTTCAATTAAACATGGTGAAGCCCCAAAATTGCCCTTGCTAGAAGAATGTGTTTCAGACATAAGGAAGTGGATGGCTGCAAACTTTCTACTTTTAAACTCGGACAAAACAGAGATGCTTGTTCTAGGTCCCAAGAAACAAAGAGATCTTCTGTTGAATCTGACAATTAATCTTAATGGTTGTACAGTCGTCTCAAATAAAACTGTGAAGGACCTCGGCGTTACTCTGGACCCTGATCTCTCTTTTGAAGAACATATCAAGACCATTTCAAGGACAGCTTTTTTCCATCTACGTAACATTGCAAAAATCAGGAACTTTCTGTCCAAAAATGATGCAGAAAAATTAATCCATGCTTTTGTCACTTCCAGGTTAGACTACTGCAATGCTCTACTTTCCGGCTACCCGGATGAAGCACTAAATAAACTTCAGTTAGTGCTAAATACGGCTGCTAGAATCCTGACTAGAACCAAAAAATTTGATCATATTACTCCAGTGCTAGCCTCTCTACACTGGCTTCCTGTCAAAGCAAGGGCTGATTTCAAGGTTTTACTGCTAACCTACAAAGCATTACATGGGCTTGCTCCTATCTATCTCTCTGATTTGGTCCTGCCGTACATACCTACACGTACGCTACGGTCACAAGACGCAGGCCTCCTAATTGTCCCTAGAATTTTTAAGCAAACAGCTGGAGGCAGGGCTTTCTCCTATAGAGCTCCATTTTTATGGAACGGTCTGCCTACCCATGTCAGAGACGCAAACTCGGTCTCAACCTTTAAGTCTCTACTGAAGACTCATCTCTTCAGTGGGTCATATGATTGAGTGTAGTCTGGCCCAGGAGTGGGAGGGTGAACGGAAAGGCTCTGGAGCAACGAACCACCCTTGCTGTCTCTGCCTGGCCGGTTCCCCTCTTTCCACTGGGATTCTCCGCCTCTAACCCTATTACAGGGGCTGAGTCACTGGCTTTACTGGGGCTCTCTCATGCCGTCCCTGGAGGGGGTGCGTCACCTGAGTGGGTTGAGTCACTGATGTGGTCATCCTGTCTGGGTTGGCGCCCCCCCCCCCCCCCCCCCCTTAAGTTGTGCCGTGGCGGAGGTCTTTGTGGGCTATACTCAGCCTTGTCTCAGGATGGTAAGTTGGTGGTTGAAGATATCCCTCTAGTGGTGTGGGGGCTGTGCTTTGGCAAAGTGGGTGGGGTTATATCCTTCCTGTTTGGCCCTGTCCGGGGGTGTCCTCGGAGTGGGCCACAGTGTCTCCTGACCCCTCCTGTCTCAGCCTCCAGTATTTATGCTGCAGTAGTTTATGTGTCGGGGGGCTAGGGTCAGTTTGTTATATCTGGAGTACTTCTCCTGTCCTATTCGGTGTCCTGTGTGAATCTAAGTGTGCGTTCTCTAATTCTCTCCTTCTCTCTTTCTCTCTCTCGGAGGACCTGAGCCGTAGGACCATGCCCCAGGACTACCTGACATGATGACTCCTTGCTGTCCCCAGTCCACCTGGCTGTGCTGCTGCTCCAGTTTCAACTGTTCTGCCTTATTATTATTCGACCATGCTGATCATTTATGAACATTTGAACATCTTGGCCATGTTCTGTTATAATCTCCACCCGGCACAGCCAGAAGAGGACTGGCCATCCCACATATGCTCTCTCTAATTCTCTCTTTCTTTCTCTCTCTCGGAGGACCTGAGCCCTAGGACCATGCCCCAGGAATACCTGACATGATGACTCCTTGCTGTCCCCAGTCCACCTGACTGTGCTGCTGCTCCAGTTTCAACTATTCTGCCTTATTATTATTCGACCATGCTGGTCATTTATGAACATTTGAACATCTTGACCATGTTTTGTTATAAACTCCACCCGGCACAGCCAGAAGAGGACTGGCCACCCCACATAGCCTGGTTCCTCTCTAGGTTTCTTCCTAGGTTTTGGCCTTTCTAGGGAGTTTTTCCTAGCCACCGTGCTTCTTCACCTGCATTGCTTGCTGTTTGGGGTTTTAGGCTGGGTTTCTGTACAGCACTTTGAGATATCAGCTGATGTACGAAGGGCTATATAAAATAAATTTGATTGATTGATTGATTGATCATCAGGGTCAAAATAAGGGTTGGTAATATCACTGGGGGTTAAATAAGGGTTGGTATTATCACCAGGATCAAAATAATGGTTGGTAACATCATCAGAGTCAAAATAAGGGTTGGTAACATCATCAGGGTCAAAATAAGTGTGGTTAATATCACTGGGGGTTAAAAAAGGGTTGGTAACATCATCAGGGTCAAAATAAGGGTTGGTAATATCACTGGGGTGATAATAAAGGTGGGTAACATCACTGGGGGTATAAGGGTGGGTAACATCATTGGGGGTATAAGGGTTGGTAACATCACTGGGGGTTAAATAAGGATGGGTAACATCACTGGGGTTAAATAAGGGTTGGTAACATCAATGGGGGTTAAATAAGGGTCGGTAACATCACTGGGGGTAAAATAAGTGTTGGTAACATCACCAGAGTCAAAATAAGGGTTGGTAATATAACCAGGGTCAAAATAAGGGTTGGTAACATCATCAGAGTCAAAATACGGGTTGGTAACATCATCAGGGTCAACATAAGGGTTGGTAACATCACTGGGTGTAAAATAAGTGTTGGTAACATCACCAGAGTCAAAATAAGGGTTGGTAATATCACCAGGGTCAAAATAAGGGTTGGTAACATCATCAGGGTCAAAATAAGGGTTGGTAATATAAATGGGGGTTAGATAAGGGTTGGTAACATCATCAGGGTCAAAATAAGGGTTGGTAATATCACTGGGGGTTAAATAAGGGTTGGTAACATCATCAGAGTCAAAATAAGGGTTGGTATTATCACCAGGGTCAAAATAAGGGTTGGTAATATCACTGGGGGTTAAATAAGGGTTGGTAACATCATCAGGGTCAAAATAAGGGTTGGTAATATCACTGGGGGTTAAATAAGGGTTGGTAACATCACTGGGGGTATAAGGGCTGGTATATCATCAGGGTCAAAATAAGGGTTGGTAACATCATCAGGGTCAAAATAAGGGTTAGTAACATCACCAGGGTCAAAATAAGGGTTGGAAACATCACGGGGGTATAAAGGTTGATATATCATCAGGGTCAAAATAAAGGTTGGTAACATCATCAGAGTCAAAATAAGGGTTGGTAACATCACTGGGGGTTAAAAAAGGGTTGGTAACATCACCAGGGTCAAAATAAGGGTTGGTATTATCACCAGGATCAAAATAATGGTTGGTAACATCATCAGAGTCAAAATAAGGGTTGGTATTATCACCAGGATCAAAATAATGGTTGGTAATATCACTGGGGGTTAAATAATGTTTGGTAACATCACTGGGGGTATAAGGGTTGGTATATCATCAGGGTCAAGATAAGGGTTGGTAACATCATCAGGGTCAAAATAAGGGTTAGTAACATCACAGGGGTATAAGGGTTGGTATATCATCAGGGTCAAAATAAAGGTTGGTAACAACATCAGAGTCAAAATAAGGGTTGGTAACATCACTGGGGGTTAAAAAAGGGTTGGTAACATCATCAGAGTCAAAATAAGGGTTGATAATATTACCAGGGTCAAAATAATGGTTGGTAACATCATCAGAGTCAATATAAGGGTTGGTAACATCATCAGGGTCAAAATAAGGGTTGGTAATATAAATGGGGGTTAGATAAGGGTTGGTAACATCATCAGGGTCAAAATAAGGGTTGGTAATATCACTGGGGGTTAAATAAGGGTTGGTAACATCATCAGAGTCAAAATAAGGGTTGGTAATATCACTGGGGGTTAAATAAGGGTTGGTAACATTATCAAAGTCGAAATAACGGTTGGTATTATCACCAGGATCAAAATAATGGTTGGTAATATCATCAGAGTCAAAATAAGGGTTGGTAACATCATCAGGGTCAAAATAAGGGTTGTTAATATCACTGGGGGTTAAATAATGGTTGGTAACATCAAAGGGGGTATAAGGGTTGGTATATCATCAGGGTCAAAATAAGGGTTGGTAATATTACTGGGGTTAAGTAAAGGTGGGTAACATTACTGGGGGTATAAGGGTGGGTAACATCATTGGAGGTATAAGGGTTGGTAACATCAATGGGGTTAAAAAAGGGTTGGTAACATAAATTAGGGGTTAAATAAGGGTTGGTAACATCACTGGGGGTAAAATAAGTGTTGGTAACATCAACAGAGTCAAAATAAGGGTTGGTAATATCACCAGGGTCAAAATAAGGGATGGTAACATTTTCAGAGTCAAAATAAGGGTTGGTATTATCACCAGGGTGAAAATAAGGGTTGGTAACATCATCAGAGTCAAAAACAGGGTTGGTATTATCACCAGGGTGAAAATAAGGGTTGGTAACATCATCAGAGTCAAAATAAGGGTTGGTAACATCATCAGGGTCAACTAAGGGTTGGTAATATAAATGGGGGTTAGATAAGGGTTGGTAACATCATCAGGGTCAAAATAAGGGTTGGTAATATCACTGGGGGTTAAATAAGGGTTGGTAACATCATCAGAGTCAAAATAAGGGTTGGTATTATCATCAGGGTCAAAATAAGGGTTGGTAATATCACTGGGGGTTAAATAAGGGTTGGTAACATCACTGGGGGTATAAGGGTTGGTATATCATCAGGGTAAAAATAAGGGTTGGTAACATCATCAGGGTCAAAATAAGGGTTAGTAACATCACCAGGGTCAAAATAAGGGTTGGTAACATCACGGGGGTATAAGGGTTGATATATCATCAAGGTCAAAATAAAGGTTGGTAATATCATCAGAGTCAAAATAAGGGTTGGTAACATCACTGGGGGTTAAAAAAGGGTTGGTAACATCATCAGGGTCAAAATAAGGGTTGGTATTATCACCAGGATCAAAATAATGGTTTGTAACATCATCAGAGTCAAAATAAGGGTTGGTATTATCACCAGGATCAAAATAATGGTTGGTAATATCACTGGGGGTTAAATAATGGTTGGTAACATCACTGGGGGTATAAGGGTTGGTATATCATCAGTGTCAAGATAAGGGTTGGTAACATCATCAGGGTCAAAATAAGGGTTAGTAACATCACCAGGGTCAAAATAAGGGTTGGTAACATCACGGGGGTATAAGGGTTGGTATATCATCAGGGTCAAAATAAAGGTTGGTAACATCATCAGAGTCAAAATAAGGGTTGGTAACATCACTGGGGGTTAAAAAAAGGGTTGGTAACATCATCAGGGTCAAAATAATGTTTGGTATTATCACCAGGATCAAAATAATGGTTGGTAACATCATCAGAGTCAAAATAAGGGTTGGTATTATAACCAGGATCAAAATAAGGGTTGGTAATATCACTGGGGTGATAATAAGGGTTGGTAACATCATCAGAGTCAAAATAAGGGTTGGTAATATTACTGGGGTTAAATAAAGGTGGGTAACATCACTGGGGGTATAAGGGTTTGTAACATCATCAGGGTCAAAATAAGGGTTGGTAATATCACCAGGGTCAAAATAAGGGTTGGTAACATCATCAGAGTAAAAAAAAGGGTTGGTATTATCACCAGGGTCAAAATAAGGGTTGGTAATATCATCAGGGTCAAAATAAGGGTTGGTAATATAACTGGGGGTTAGATAAGGGTTGGTAACATCATCAGGGTAAAAATAAGGGTTGGTAATATCACTGGGGGTTAAATAAAGGTTGGTAACATCATCAGAGTCAAAATAAGGGTTGGTATTATCACCAGGGTCAAAATAAGGGTTGGTAATATCACTGGGGGTTAAATAAGGGTTGGTAACATCATCAGGGTCAAAATAAGGGTTGGTAATATCACTGGGGGTTAAATAAGGGTTGGTAACATCACTGGGGGTATAAGGGTTGGTATTATCACCTGGGTCAAAACAAGGGTTGGTAACATCATCAGAGTCAAAATAAGGGTTGGTATTATAACCAGGATCAAAATAAGGGTTGGTAATATCACTGGGGTGATAATAAGGGTTGGTAACATCATCAGAGTCAAAATAAGGGTTGGTAATATTACTGGGGTTAAATAAAGGTGGGTAACATCACTGGGGGTATAAGGGTTGGTATTATCACCTGGGTCAAAACAAGGGTTGGTAACATCATCAGAGTCAAAATAAGGGTTGGTATTATAACCAGGATCAAAATAAGGGTTGGTAATATCACCAGGGTCAAAATAGGGGTTGGTAACATCATCAGAGTCAAAATAAGGGTTGGTAACATCATCAGCTTCAAAATAATGGTTGGTAACATCATCAGGGTCAAAATAAGGGTTTGTAATATCACCAGGGTCAAAATAAGAGTTGGTAACATTCCCAGGGTCAAAATAAGGGTTGGTAACATCACCAGAGTCAAAATAAGGGTTTTGTATTATCACAAGGGGCAAAATAAGGGTTGGTAACATCACCAGAGTCAAAATAAGGGTTGGTAATATCATTAGGGTCAAAATAAGGGTTGGTAACATCACTGGGGTTATAAGGGTTGGTATATCATCTGGGTCAAAACAAGGGTTGGTAACATCACTGGGGGTTAAATAAGGGTTGGTAACATCATCAGGGTCAAAATAAGGGTTGGTAATATCACTGGGGGTTAAATAAGGGTTGGTAACATCATCCGAGTCAAAATACAGGTTGGTAACTTCACCAGAGTCAAAATAAGGGTTGGTAGCATCATCAGAGTCAAAATAAGGGTTAGTAACATCACCAGAGTCAAAATAAGGGTCGGTAATATCACCAGGGTCAAAATAAGGGTTGGTAATATCACTGGGGGTTAAATAAGGGTTGGTAACATCATCAGAGTCAAAATACAGGTTGGTAACATCACCAGAGTCGAAATAAGGGTTGGTAATATCATTATGCTCAAAATAAGGGTTGGTAACATCACTGGGGTTATAAGGGTTGGTATATCATCAGGATAAAAATAAGGGTTGGTAGCATAATCAGAGTCAAAATAAGGGTTGGTAACATCACCAGAGTCAAAATAAGGGTTGGTAATATCACCAGGGTCAAAATAGGGGTTTGTAACATCATCAGAGTCAAAATAAGGGTTGGTAACATCATCAGCTTCAAAATAATGGTTGGTAACATCATCAGGGTCAAAATAAGGGTTTGTAATATCACCAGGGTCAAAATAAGAGTTGGTAACATTCCCAGGGTCAAAATAAGGGTTGGTAACATCACTGGGGGTTAAAAAAGGGTTGGTAACATCATCAGGGTCAAAATAAGGGTTGGTATTATCACCAGGATCAAAATAATGGTTGGTAACATCATCAGAGTCAAAATAAGGGTTGGTATTATCACCAGGATCAAAATAATGGTTGGTAATATCACTGGGGGTTAAATAATGGTTGGTAACATCACTGGGGGTATAAGGGTTGGTATATCATCAGTGTCAAGATAAGGGTTGGTAACATCATCAGGGTCAAAATAAGGGTTAGTAACATCACGGGGGTATAAGGGTTGGTATATCATCAGGGTCAAAATAAAGGTTGGTAACATCATCAGAGTCAAAATAAGGGTTGGTAACATCACTGGGGGTTAAAAAAAGGGTTGGTAACATCATCAGGGTCAAAATAATGTTTGGTATTATCACCAGGATCAAAATAATGGTTGGTAACATCATCAGAGTCAAAATAAGGGTTGGTATTATAACCAGGATCAAAATAAGGGTTGGTAATATCACTGGGGTGATAATAAGGGTTGGTAACATCATCAGAGTCAAAATAAGGGTTGGTAATATTACTGGGGTTAAATAAAGGTGGGTAACATCACTGGGGGTATAAGGGTTTGTAACATCATCAGGGTCAAAATAAGGGTTGGTAATATCACCAGGGTCAAAATAAGGGTTGGTAACATCATCAGAGTAAAAAAAAGGGTTGGTATTATCACCAGGGTCAAAATAAGGGTTGGTAATATCATCAGGGTCAAAATAAGGGTTGGTAATATCACTGGGGGTTAGATAAGGGTTGGTAACATCATCAGGGTAAAAATAAGGGTTGGTAATATCACTGGGGGTTAAATAAAGGTTGGTAACATCATCAGAGTCAAAATAAGGGTTGGTATTATCACCAGGGTCAAAATAAGGGTTGGTAATATCACTGGGGGTTAAATAAGGGTTGGTAACATCATCAGGGTCAAAATAAGGGTTGGTAATATCACTGGGGGTTAAATAAGGGTTGGTAACATCACTGGGGGTATAAGGGTTGGTATTATCACCTGGGTCAAAACAAGGGTTGGTAACATCATCAGAGTCAAAATAAGGGTTGGTATTATAACCAGGATCAAAATAAGGGTTGGTAATATCACTGGGGTGATAATAAGGGTTGGTAACATCATCAGAGTCAAAATAAGGGTTGGTAATATTACTGGGGTTAAATAAAGGTGGGTAACATCACTGGGGGTATAAGGGTTGGTATTATCACCTGGGTCAAAACAAGGGTTGGTAACATCATCAGAGTCAAAATAAGGGTTGGTATTATAACCAGGATCAAAATAAGGGTTGGTAATATCACCAGGGTCAAAATAGGGGTTGGTAACATCATCAGAGTCAAAATAAGGGTTGGTAACATCATCAGCTTCAAAATAATGGTTGGTAACATCATCAGGGTCAAAATAAGGGTTTGTAATATCACCAGGGTCAAAATAAGAGTTGGTAACATTCCCAGGGTCAAAATAAGGGTTGGTAACATCACCAGAGTCAAAATAAGGGTTTTGTATTATCACAAGGGGCAAAATAAGGGTTGGTAACATCACCAGAGTCAAAATAAGGGTTGGTAATATCATTAGGGTCAAAATAAGGGTTGGTAACATCACTGGGGTTATAAGGGTTGGTATATCATCAGGGTCAAAACAAGGGTTGGTAACATCACTGGGGGTTAAATAAGGGTTGGTAACATCATCAGGGTCAAAATAAGGGTTGGTAATATCACTGGGGGTTAAATAAGGGTTGGTAACATCATCAGAGTCAAAATACAGGTTGGTAACTTCACCAGAGTCAAAATAAGGGTTGGTAGCATCATCAGAGTCAAAATAAGGGTTGGTAACATCACCAGAGTCAAAATAAGGGTCGGTAATATCACCAGGGTCAAAATAAGGGTTGGTAATATCACTGGGGGTTAAATAAGGGTTGGTAACATCATCAGAGTCAAAATACAGGTTGGTAACATCACCAGAGTCGAAATAAGGGTTGGTAATATCATTATGCTCAAAATAAGGGTTGGTAACATCACTGGGGTTATAAGGGTTGGTATATCATCAGGATAAAAATAAGGGTTGGTAGCATAATCAGAGTCAAAATAAGGGTTGGTAACATCACCAGAGTCAAAATAAGGGTTGGTAATATCACCAGGGTCAAAATAGGGGTTTGTAACATCATCAGAGTCAAAATAAGGGTTGGTAACATCATCAGCTTCAAAATAATGGTTGGTAACATCATCAGGGTCAAAATAAGGGTTTGTAATATCACCAGGGTCAAAATAAGAGTTGGTAACATTCCCAGGGTCAAAATAAGGGTTGGTAACATCACTGGGGGTTAAATAAGGGTTGGTAACATCATCAGAATCAAAATACAGGTTGGTAACATCATCAGGGTCAAAATAAGGGTTGGTAATATCACTGGGGGTTAAATAAGGGTTGGTAACATCATCAGAGTCAAAATACAGGTTGGTAACTTCACCAGAGTCAAAATAAGGGTTGGTAATATCATCAGGGTCAAAATAAGGGTTGGTAATATCACTGGGGGTTAAATAAGGGTTGTTAATATCAATGGGGGTTAAATAAGGGTTGGTAACATCATCAGGGTCAAAATAAGGGTTGGTAATATCACCAGGGTCAAAATAAGGGTTGGTAATATCACTGGGGGTTAAATAAGGGTTGGTAACATCATCAGAGTCAAAATACAGGTTGGTAACATCACCAGAGTCGAAATAAGGGTTGGTAATATCATTATGGTCAAAATAAGGGTTGGTAACATCACTGGGGTTATAAGGGTTGGTATATCATCAGGGTAAAAATAAGGGTTGGTAGCATCATCAGAGTCAAAATAAGGGTTGGTAACATCACCAGAGTCAAAATAAGGGTTGGTAATATCACCAGGGTCAAAATAGGGGTTTGTAACATCATCAGAGTCAAAATAAGGGTTGGTAACATCACCAGAGTCAAAATAAGGGTTGGTATTATCATCAGGGTCAAAATAAGGGTTGGTAACATCATCAGCTTCAAAATAATGGTTGGTGACATCATCAGGGTCAAAATAGGGTTGGTAATATCACTGGGGGTTAAATAAGGGTTGGTAACATCACTCGGGGTATAAGGGTTGGTATATCATCAGGGTAAAAATAAGGGTTGGTAGCATCATCAGAGTCAAAATAAGGGTTGGTAACATCATCAGGGTCAAAATAAGGGTTGGTAATATAACTGGGGGTTAAATAAAGGTTGGTAACATAATCAGAGTCAAAATACAGGTTGGTAACATCACCAGAGTCAAAATAAGGGTTGGTAATATCATCAGAGTCAAAATAAGGGTTGGTAACATCATCAGGGTCAAAATAAGGGTTGGTAATATCACTGGGGGTTAAATAAGGGTTGTTAATATCAATGGGGGTTAAATAAGGGTTGGTAACATCATCAGGGTCAAAATAAGGGTTGGTAATATCACCAGGGTCAAAATAAGAGTTGGTAACATCACCAGGGTCAAAATAAGGGTTGGTAACATCACCAGAGTCAAAATAAGGGTTGGTAATATCACCAGGGTCAAAATAGGGGTTGGTAACATCATCAGAGTCAAAATAAGGGTTGGTAACATCATCAGCTTCAAAATAATGGTTGGTAACATCATCAGGGTCAAAATAAGGGTTTGTAATATCACCAGGGTCAAAATAAGAGTTGGTAACATTCCCAGGGTCAAAATAAGGGTTGGTAACATCACCAGAGTCAAAATAAGGGTTTTGTATTATCACAAGGGGCAAAATAAGGGTTGGTAACATCACCAGAGTCAAAATAAGGGTTGGTAATATCATTAGGGTCAAAATAAGGGTTGGTAACATCACTGGGGTTATAAGGGTTGGTATATCATCAGGGTCAAAATAAGGGTTGGTAACATCACTGGGGGTTAAATAAGGGTTGGTAACATCATCAGGGTCAAAATAAGGGTTGGTAATATCACTGGGGGTTAAATAAGGGTTGGTAACATCATCAGAGTCAAAATACAGGTTGGTAACTTCACCAGAGTCAAAATAAGGGTTGGTAATATCATCATAGTCAAAAAAAGGGTTGGTAACATCATCAGGGTCAAAATAAGGGTTGGTAATATCACTGGGGGTTAAATAAGGGTTGTTAATATCAATGGGGGTTAAATAAGGGTTGGTAACATCATCAGGGTCAAAATAAGGGTTGGTAATATCACCAGGGTCAAAATAAGGGTTGGTAATATCACTGGGGGTTAAATAAGGGTTGGTAACATCATCAGAGTCAAAATACAGGTTGGTAACATCACCAGAGTCGAAATAAGGGTTGGTAATATCATTATGGTCAAAATAAGGGTTGGTAACATCACTGGGGTTATAAGGGTTGGTATATCATCAGGGTAAAAATAAGGGTTGGTAGCATCATCAGAGTCAAAATAAGGGTTGGTAACATCACCAGAGTCAAAATAAGGGTTGGTAATATCACCAGGGTCAAAATAGGGGTTTGTAACATCATCAGAGTCAAAATAAGGGTTGGTAACATCACCAGAGTCAAAATAAGGGTTGGTATTATCATCAGGGTCAAAATAAGGGTTGGTAACATCATCAGCTTCAAAATAATGGTTGGTGACATCATCAGGGTCAAAATAGGGTTGGTAATATCACTGGGGGTTAAATAAGGGTTGGTAACATCACTCGGGGTATAAGGGTTGGTATATCATCAGGGTAAAAATAAGGGTTGGTAGCATCATCAGAGTCAAAATAAGGGTTGGTAACATCATCAGGGTCAAAATAAGGGTTGGTAATATAACTGGGGGTTAAATAAAGGTTGGTAACATAATCAGAGTCAAAATACAGGTTGGTAACATCACCAGAGTCAAAATAAGGGTTGGTAATATCATCAGAGTCAAAATAAGGGTTGGTAACATCATCAGGGTCAAAATAAGGGTTGGTAATATCACTGGGGGTTAAATAAGGGTTGTTAATATCAATGGGGGTTAAATAAGGGTTGGTAACATCATCAGGGTCAAAATAAGGGTTGGTAATATCACCAGGGTCAAAATAAGAGTTGGTAACATCACCAGGGTCAAAATAAGGGTTGGTAACATCACCAGAGTCAAAATACAGGTTGGTAACATCACCAGAGTCGAAATAAGGGTTGGTAATATCATTTTGGTCAAAATAAGGGTTGGTAACATCACTGGGGTTATAAGGGTTGGTATATCATCAGGGTAAAAATAAGGGTTGGTAGCATCATCAGAGTCAAAATAAGGGTTGGTAACATCACCAGAGTCAAAATAAGGGTTGGTAATATCACCAGGGTCAAAATAGGGGTTTGTAACATCATCAGAGTCAAAATAAGGGTTGGTAACATCACCAGAGTCAAAATAAGGGTTGGTATTATCATCAGGGTCAAAATAAGGGTTGGTAACATCATCAGCTTCAAAATAATGGTTGGTGACATCATCAGGGTCAAAATAGGGTTGGTAATATCACTGGGGGTTAAATAAGGGTTGGTAACATCACTCGGGGTATAAGGGTTGGTATATCATCAGGGTAAAAATAAGGGTTGGTAGCATCATCAGAGTCAAAATAAGGGTTGGTAACATCATCAGGGTCAAAATAAGGGTTGGTAATATAACTGGGGGTTAAATAAAGGTTGGTAACATAATCAGAGTCAAAATACAGGTTGGTAACATCACCAGAGTCAAAATAAGGGTTGGTAATATCATCAGAGTCAAAATAAGGGTTGGTAACATCATCAGGGTCAAAATAAGGGTTGGTAATATCACTGGGGGTTAAATAAGGGTTGTTACTATCAATGGGGGTTAAATAAGGGTTGGTAACATCATCAGGGTCAAAATAAGGGTTGGTAATATCACCAGGGTCAAAATAAGAGTTGGTAACATCACCAGGGTCAAAATAAGGGTTGGTAACATCACCAGAGTCAAAATAAGGGTTGGTAATATCACCAGGGTCAAAATAGGGGTTGGTAACATCATCAGAGTCAAAATAAGGGTTGGTAACATCATCAGCTTCAAAATAATGTTTGGTAACATCATCAGGGTCAAAATAAGGGTTTGTAATATCACCAGGGTCAAAATAAGAGTTGGTAACATTCCCAGGGTCAAAATAAGGGTTGGTAACATCACCAGAGTCAAAATAAGGGTTTTGTATTATCACAAGGGGCAAAATAAGGGTTGGTAACATCACCAGAGTCAAAATAAGGGTTGGTAATATCATTAGGGTCAAAATAAGGGTTGGTAACATCACTGGGGTTATAAGGGTTGGTATATCATCAGGGTCAAAATAAGGGTTGGTAACATCACTGGGGGTTAAATAAGGGTTGGTAACATCATCAGGGTCAAAATAAGGGTTGGTAATATCACTGGGGGTTAAATAAGGGTTGGTAACATCATCAGAGTCAAAATACAGGTTGGTAACTTCACCAGAGTCAAAATAAGGGTTGGTAATATCATCATAGTCAAAAAAAGGGTTGGTAACATCATCAGGGTCAAAATAAGGGTTGGTAATATCACTGGGGGTTAAATAAGGGTTGTTAATATCAATGGGGGTTAAATAAGGGTTGGTAACATCATCAGGGTCAAAATAAGGGTTGGTAATATCACCAGGGTCAAAATAAGGGTTGGTAATATCACTGGGGGTTAAATAAGGGTTGGTAACATCATCAGAGTCAAAATACAGGTTGGTAACATCACCAGAGTCGAAATAAGGGTTGGTAATATCATTATGGTCAAAATAAGGGTTGGTAACATCACTGGGGTTATAAGGGTTGGTATATCATCAGAGTAAAAATAAGGGTTGGTAGCATAATCAGAGTCAAAATAAGGGTTGTAACATCACCAGAGTCAAAATAAGGGTTGGTAATATCACCAGGGTCAAAATAGGGGTTTGTAACATCATCAGAGTCAAAATAAGGGTTGGTAACATCATCAGCTTCAAAATAATGGTTGGTAACATCATCAGGGTCAAAATAAGGGTTTGTAATATCACCAGGGTCAAAATAAGAGTTGGTAACATTCCCAGGGTCAAAATAAGGGTTGGTAACATCACTGGGGGTTAAATAAGGGTTGGTAACATCATCAGAATCAAAATACAGGTTGGTAACTTCACCAGAGTCAAAATAAGGGTTGGTAATATCATCAGAGTCAAAAAAAGAGTTGGTAACATCATCAGGGTCAAAATAAGGGTTGGTAATATCACTGGGGGTTAAATAAGGGTTGTTAATATCAAAGGGGGGTAAATAAGGGTTGGTAACATCATCAGGGTCAAAATAAGGGTTGGTAATATCACCAGGGTCAAAATAAGGGTTGGTAATATCACTGGGGGTTAAATAAGGGTTGGTAACATCATCAGAGTCAAAATACAGGTTGGTAACATCACCAGAGTCGAAATAAGGGTTGGTAATATCATTATGGTCAAAATAAGGGTTGGTAACATCACTGGGGTTATAAGGGTTGGTATATCATCAGAGTAAAAATAAGGGTTGGTAGCATAATCAGAGTCAAAATAAGGGTTGGTAACATCACCAGAGTCAAAATAAGGGTTGGTAATATCACCAGGGTCAAAATAGGGGTTTGTAACATCATCAGAGTCAAAATAAGGGTTGGTAACATCATCAGCTTCAAAATAATGGTTGGTAACATCATCAGGGTCAAAATAAGGGTTTGTAATATCACCAGGGTCAAAATAAGAGTTGGTAACATTCCCAGGGTCAAAATAAGGGTTGGTAACATCACTGGGGGTTAAATAAGGGTTGGTAACATCATCAGAATCAAAATACAGGTTGGTAACATCATCAGGGTCAAAATAAGGGTTGGTAATATCACTGGGGGTTAAATAAGGGTTGGTAACATCATCAGAGTCAAAATACAGGTTGGTAACTTCACCAGAGTCAAAATAAGGGTTGGTAATATCATCAGAGTCAAAAAAAGGGTTGGTAACATCATCAAGGTCAAAATAAGGGTTGGTAATATCACTGGGGGTTAAATAAGGGTTGTTAATATCAATGGGGGTTAAATAAGGGTTGGTAACATCATCAGGGTCAAAATAAGGGTTGGTAATATCACCAGGGTCAAAATAATGGTTGGTAATATCACTGGGGGTTAAATAAGGGTTGGTAACATCATCAGAGTCAAAATACAGGTTGGTAACATCACCAGAGTCGAAATAAGGGTTGGTAATATCATTATGGTCAAAATAAGGGTTGGTAACATCACTGGGGTTATAAGGGTTGGTATATCATCAGGGTAAAAATAAGGGTTGGTAGCATCATCAGAGTCAAAATAAGGGTTGGTAACATCACCAGAGTCAAAATAAGGGTTGGTAATATCACCAGGGTCAAAATAAGGGTTGGTAATATCACTGGGGGTTAAATAAGGGTTGGTAACATCATCAGAGTCAAAATACAGGTTGGTAACATCACCAGAGTCGAAATAAGGGTTGGTAATATCATTATGCTCAAAATAAGGGTTGGTAACATCACTGGGGTTATAAGGGTTGGTATATCATCAGGATAAAAATAAGGGTTGGTAGCATAATCAGAGTCAAAATAAGGGTTGGTAACATCACCAGAGTCAAAATAAGGGTTGGTAATATCACCAGGGTCAAAATAGGGGTTTGTAACATCATCAGAGTCAAAATAAGGGTTGGTAACATCATCAGCTTCAAAATAATGGTTGGTAACATCATCAGGGTCAAAATAAGGGTTTGTAATATCACCAGGGTCAAAATAAGAGTTGGTAACATTCCCAGGGTCAAAATAAGGGTTGGTAACATCACTGGGGGTTAAATAAGGGTTGGTAACATCATCAGAGTCAAAATACAGGTTGGTAACTTCACCAGAGTCAAAATAAGGGTTGGTAATATCACTGGGGGTTAAATAAGGGTTGGTAACATCATCAGAGTCAAAAAAAGGGTTGGTAACATCATCAAGGTCAAAATAAGGGTTGGTAATATCACTGGGGGTTAAATAAGGGTTGTTAATATCAATGGGGGTTAAATAAGGGTTGGTAACATCATCAGGGTCAAAATAAGGGTTGGTAATATCACCAGGGTCAAAATAATGGTTGGTAATATCACTGGGGGTTAAATAAGGGTTGGTAACATCATCAGAGTCAAAATACAGGTTGGTAACATCACCAGAGTCGAAATAAGGGTTGGTAATATCATTATGGTCAAAATAAGGGTTGGTAACATCACTGGGGTTATAAGGGTTGGTATATCATCAGGGTAAAAATAAGGGTTGGTAGCATCATCAGAGTCAAAATAAGGGTTGGTAACATCACCAGAGTCAAAATAAGGGTTGGTAATATCACCAGGGTCAAAATAAGGGTTGGTAATATCACTGGGGGTTAAATAAGGGTTGGTAACATCATCAGAGTCAAAATACAGGTTGGTAACATCACCAGAGTCGAAATAAGGGTTGGTAATATCATTATGGTCAAAATAAGGGTTGGTAACATCACTGGGGTTATAAGGGTTGGTATATCATCAGGGTAAAAATAAGGGTTGGTAGCATCATCAGAGTCAAAATAAGGGTTGGTAACATCACCAGAGTCAAAATAAGGGTTGGTAATATCACCAGGGTCAAAATAGGGGTTTGTAACATCATCAGAGTCAAAATAAGGGTTGGTAACATCACCAGAGTCAAAATAAGGGTTGGTAATATCATCAGGGTCAAAATAAGGGTTGGTAATATCACTGGGGGTTAAATAAGGGTTGTTAATATCAATGGGGGTTAAATAAGGGTTGGTAACATCATCAGGGTCAAAATAAGGGTTGGTAATATCACCAGGGTCAAAATAAGGGTTGGTAATATCACTGGGGGTTAAATAAGGGTTGGTAACATCATCAGAGTCAAAATACAGGTTGGTAACATCACCAGAGTCGAAATAAGGGTTGGTAATATCATTATGGTCAAAATAAGGGTTGGTAACATCACTGGGGTTATAAGGGTTGGTATATCATCAGGGTAAAAATAAGGGTTGGTAGCATCATCAGAGTCAAAATAAGGGTTGGTAACATCACCAGAGTCAAAATAAGGGTTGGTAATATCACCAGGGTCAAAATAGGGGTTTGTAACATCATCAGAGTCAAAATAAGGGTTGGTAACATCACCAGAGTCAAAATAAGGGTTGGTATTATCATCAGGGTCAAAATAAGGGTTGGTAACATCATCAGCTTCAAAATAATGGTTGGTGACATCATCAGGGTCAAAATAGGGTTGGTAATATCACTGGGGGTTAAATAAGGGTTGGTAACATCACTCGGGGTATAAGGGTTGGTATATCGTCAGGGTAAAAATAAGGGTTGGTAGCATCATCAGAGTCAAAATAAGGGTTGGTAACATCATCAGGGTCAAAATAAGGGTTGGTAATATAACTGGGGGTTAAATAAAGGTTGGTAACATAATCAGAGTCACAATACAGGTTGGTAACATCACCAGAGTCAAAATAAGGGTTGGTAATATCATCAGAGTCAAAATAAGGGTTGGTAACATCATCAGGGTCAAAATAAGGGTTGGTAATATCACTGGGGGTTAAATAAGGGTTGTTAATATCAATGGGGGTTAAATAAGGGTTGGTAACATCATCAGGGTCAAAATAAGGGTTGGTAATATCACCAGGGTCAAAATAAGAGTTGGTAACATCACCAGGGTCAAAATAAGGGTTGGTAACATCACCAGAGTCAAAATAAGGGTTGGTAATATCACCAGGGTCAAAATAGGGGTTGGTAACATCATCAGAGTCAAAATAAGGGTTGGTAACATCATCAGCTTCAAAATAATGGTTGGTAACATCATCAGGGTCAAAATAAGGGTTTGTAATATCACCAGGGTCAAAATAAGAGTTGGTAACATTCCCAGGGTCAAAATAAGGGTTGGTAACATCACCAGAGTCAAAATAAGGGTTTTGTATTATCACAAGGGGCAAAATAAGGGTTGGTAACATCACCAGAGTCAAAATAAGGGTTGGTAATATCATTAGGGTCAAAATAAGGGTTGGTAACATCACTGGGGTTATAAGGGTTGGTATATCATCAGGGTCAAAATAAGGGTTGGTAACATCACTGGGGGTTAAATAAGGGTTGGTAACATCATCAGGGTCAAAATAAGGGTTGGTAATATCACTGGGGGTTAAATAAGGGTTGGTAACATCATCAGAGTCAAAATACAGGTTGGTAACTTCACCAGAGTCAAAATAAGGGTTGGTAATATCATCATAGTCAAAAAAAGGGTTGGTAATATCACTGGGGGTTAAATAAGGGTTGTTAATATCAATGGGGGTTAAATAAGGGTTGGTAACATCATCAGGGTCAAAATAAGGGTTGGTAATATCACCAGGGTCAAAATAAGGGTTGGTAATATCACTGGGGGTTAAATAAGGGTTGGTAACATCATCAGAGTCAAAATACAGGTTGGTAACATCACCAGAGTCGAAATAAGGGTTGGTAATATCATTATGGTCAAAATAAGGGTTGGTAACATCACTGGGGTTATAAGGGTTGGTATATCATCAGAGTAAAAATAAGGGTTGGTAGCATAATCAGAGTCAAAATAAGGGTTGTAACATCACCAGAGTCAAAATAAGGGTTGGTAATATCACCAGGGTCAAAATAGGGGTTTGTAACATCATCAGGGTCAAAATAAGGGTTGGTAACATCACCAGAGTCAAAATAAGGGTTGGTAATATCACCAGGGTCAAAATAGGGGTTGGTAACATCATCAGAGTCAAAATAAGGGTTGGTAACATCATCAGCTTCAAAATAATGGTTGGTAACATCATCAGGGTCAAAATAAGGGTTTGTAATATCACCAGGGTCAAAATAAGAGTTGGTAACGTTCCCAGGGTCAAAATAAGGGTTGGTAACATCACCAGAGTCAAAATAAGGGTTTTGTATTATCACAAGGGGCAAAATAAGGGTTGGTAACATCACCAGAGTCAAAATAAGGGTTGGTAATATCATTAGGGTCAAAATAAGGGTTGGTAACATCACTGGGGTTATAAGGGTTGGTATATCATCAGGGTCAAAATAAGGGTTGGTAACATCACTGGGGGTTAAATAAGGGTTGGTAACATCATCAGGGTCAAAATAAGGGTTGGTAATATCACTGGGGGTTAAATAAGGGTTGGTAACATCATCAGAGTCAAAATACAGGTTGGTAACTTCACCAGAGTCAAAATAAGGGTTGGTAATATCATCATAGTCAAAAAAAGGGTTGGTAACATCATCAGGGTCAAAATAAGGGTTGGTAATATCACTGGGGGTTAAATAAGGGTTGTTAATATCAATGGGGGTTAAATAAGGGTTGGTAACATCATCAGGGTCAAAATAAGGGTTGGTAATATCACCAGGGTCAAAATAAGGGTTGGTAATATCACTGGGGGTTAAATAAGGGTTGGTAACATCATCAGAGTCAAAATACAGGTTGGTAACATCACCAGAGTCGAAATAAGGGTTGGTAATATCATTATGGTCAAAATAAGGGTTGGTAACATCACTGGGGTTATAAGGGTTGGTATATCATCAGAGTAAAAATAAGGGTTGGTAGCATAATCAGAGTCAAAATAAGGGTTGTAACATCACCAGAGTCAAAATAAGGGTTGGTAATATCACCAGGGTCAAAATAGGGGTTTGTAACATCATCAGAGTCAAAATAAGGGTTGGTAACATCATCAGCTTCAAAATAATGGTTGGTAACATCATCAGGGTCAAAATAAGGGTTTGTAATATCACCAGGGTCAAAATAAGAGTTGGTAACATTCCCAGGGTCAAAATAAGGGTTTGTAACATCACTGGGGGTTAAATAAGGGTTGGTAACATCATCAGAATCAAAATACAGGTTGGTAACATCATCAGGGTCAAAATAAGGGTTGGTAATATCACTGGGGGTTAAATAAGGGTTGGTAACATCATCAGAGTCAAAATACAGGTTGGTAACTTCACCAGAGTCAAAATAAGGGTTGGTAATATCATCAGAGTCAAAAAAAGGGTTGGTAACATCATCAAGGTCAAAATAAGGGTTGGTAATATCACTGGGGGTTAAATAAGGGTTGTTAATATCAATGGGGGTTAAATAAGGGTTGGTAACATCATCAGGGTCAAAATAAGGGTTGGTAATATCACCAGGGTCAAAATAAGGGTTGGTAATATCACTGGGGGTTAAATAAGGGTTGGTAACATCACTGGGGTTATAAGGGTTGGTATATCATCAGGGTAAAAATAAGGGTTGGTAGCATCATCAGAGTCAAAATAAGGGTTGGTAACATCATCAGAGTCAAAATACAGGTTGGTAACATCACCAGAGTCGAAATAAGGGTTGGTAATATCATTATGGTCAAAATAAGGGTTGGTAACATCACTGGGGTTATAAGGGTTGGTATATCATCAGGGTAAAAATAAGGGTTGGTAGCATCATCAGAGTCAAAATAAGGGTTGGTAACATCACCAGAGTCAAAATAAGGGTTGGTAATATCACCAGGGTCAAAATAGGGGTTTGTAACATCATCAGAGTCAAAATAAGGGTTGGTAACATCACCAGAGTCAAAATAAGGGTCGGTATTATCATCAGGGTCAAAATAAGGGTTGGTAACATCATCAGCTTCAAAATAATGGTTGGTAACATCATCAGGGTCAAAATAGGGTTGGTAATATCACTGGGGGTTAAATAAGGGTTGGTAACATCACTCGGGGTATAAGGGTTGGTATATCATCAGGGTAAAAATAAGGGTTGGTAGCATCATCAGAGTCAAAATAAGGGTTGGTAACATCATCAGGGTCAAAATAAGGGTTGGTAATATAACTGGGGGTTAAATAAAGGTTGGTAACATCATCAGAGTCAAAATACAGGTTGGTAACATCACCAGAGTCAAAATAAGGGTTGGTAATATCATCAGAGTCAAAATAAGGGTTGGTAACATCATCAGGGTCAAAATAAGGGTTGGTAATATCACTGGGGGTTAAATAAGGGTTGTTAATATCAATGGGGGTTAAATAAGGGTTGGTAACATCATCAGGGTCAAAATAAGGGTTGGTAATATCACCAGGGTCAAAATAAGAGTTGGTAACATCACCAGGGTCAAAATAAGGGTTGGTAACATCACCAGAGTCAAAATAAGGGTTGGTAATATCACCAGGGTCAAAATAGGGGTTGGTAACATCATCAGAGTCAAAATAAGAGTCGGTAACATCATCAGCTTCAAAATAATGGTTGGTAACATCATCAGGGTTAAAATAAGGGTTTGTAATATCACCAGGGTCAAAATAAGAGTTGGTAACATTCCCAGGGTCAAAATAAGGGTTGGTAACATCACCAGAGTCAAAATAAGGGTTTTGTATTATCACAAGGGGCAAAATAAGGGTTGTTAACATCACCAGAGTCAAAATAAGGGTTGGTAATATCATTAGGGTCAAAATAAGGGTTGGTAACATCACTGGGGTTATAAGGGTTGGTATATCATCAGGGTCAAAATAAGGGTTGGTAACATCACTGGGGGTTAAATAAGGGTTGGTAACATCACCAGGGTCAAAATAAGGGTTGGTAATATCACTGGGGGTTAAATAAGGGTTGGTAACATCATCAGAATCAAAATACAGGTTGGTAACATCATCAGGGTCAAAATAAGGGTTGGTAATATCACTGGGGGTTAAATAAGGGTTGGTAACATCATCAGAGTCAAAATACAGGTTGGTAACTTCACCAGAGTCAAAATACAGGTTGGTAATATCACCAGGGTCAAAATAGGGGTTGGTAACATCATCAGAGTCAAAATAAGAGTCGGTAACATCATCAGCTTCAAAATAATGGTTGGTAACATCATCAGGGTTAAAATAAGGGTTTGTAATATCACCAGGGTCAAAATAAGAGTTGGTAACATTCCCAGGGTCAAAATAAGGGTTGGTAACATCACCAGAGTCAAAATAAGGGTTTTGTATTATCACAAGGGGCAAAATAAGGGTTGGTAACATCACCAGAGTAAAATAAGGGTTGGTAATATCATTAGGGTCAAAATAAGGGTTGGTAACATCACTGGGGTTATAAGGGTTGGTATATCATCAGGGTCAAAATAAGGGTTGGTAACATCATCAGGGTCAAAATAAGGGTTGGTAATATCACTGGGGGTTAAATAAGGGTTGTTAATATCAATGGGGGTTAAATAAGGGTTGGTAACATCATCAGGGTCAAAATAAGGGTTGGTAATATCACCAGGGTCAAAATAAGGGTTGGTAATATCACTGGGGGTTAAATAAGGGTTGGTAACATCATCAGAGTCAAAATACAGGTTGGTAACATCACCAGAGTCGAAATAAGGGTTGGTAATATCATTATGGTCAAAATAAGGGTTGGTAACATCACTGGGGTTATAAGGGTTTGTATATCATCAGGGTAAAAATAAGGGTTGGTAGCATCATCAGAGTCAAAATAAGGGTTGGTAATATCACTGGGGGTTAAATAAGGGTTGGTAACATCATCAGAGTCAAAATACAGGTTGGTAACTTCACCAGAGTCAAAATAAGGGTTGGTAATATCATCAGAGTCAAAAAAAGGGTTGGTAACATCATCAGGGTCAAAATAAGGGTTGGTAATATCACTGGGGGTTAAATAAGGGTTGTTAATATCAATGGGGGTTAAATAAGGGTTGGTAACATCATCAGGGTCAAAATAAGGGTTGGTAATATCACCAGGGTCAAAATAAGGGTTGGTAATATCACTGGGGGTTAAATAAGGGTTGGTAACATCATCAGAGTCAAAATACAGGTTGGTAACATCACCAGAGTCGAAATAAGGGTTGGTAATATCATTATGGTCAAAATAAGGGTTGGTAACATCACTGGGGTTATAAGGGTTGGTATATCATCAGGGTAAAAATAAGGGTTGGTAGCATCATCAGAGTCAAAATAAGGGTTGGTAACATCACCAGAGTCATAATAAGGGTTGGTAATATCACCAGGGTCAAAATAGGGGTTTGTAACATCATCAGAGTCAAAATTAGGGTTGGTAACATCATCAGCTTCAAAATAATGGTTGGTAACATCATCAGGGTCAAAATAAGGGTTCGTAATATCACCAGGGTCAAAATAAGAGTTGGTAACATCACCAGGGTCAAAATATGGGTTGGTAACATCACCAGAGTCAAAATAAGGGTTGGTATTATCATCAGGGTCAAAATAAGGGTTGGTAACATCATCAGCTTCAAAATAATGGTTGGTAACATCATCAGGGTCAAAATAGGGTTGGTAATATCACTGGGGGTTAAATAAGGGTTGGTAACATCACTCGGGGTATAAGGGTTGGTATATCATCAGGGTAAAAATAAGGGTTGGTAGCATCATCAGAGTCAAAATAAGGGTTGGTAACATCATCAGGGTCAAAATAAGGGTTGGTAATATCACTGGGGGTTAAATAAGGGTTGGTAACATCATCAGAGTCAAAATACAGGTTGGTAACATCACCAGAGTCAAAATAAGGGTTGGTAATATCATCAGAGTCAAAATAAGGGTTGGTAACATCATCAGGGTCAAAATAAGGGTTGGTAATATCACTGGGGGTTAAATAAGGGTTGGTAACATCATCAGGGTCAAAATAAGGGTTGGTAATATCACCAGGGTCAAAATAAGAGTTGGTAACATCACCAGGGTCAAAATAAGGGTTGGTAACATCACCAGAGTCAAAATAAGGGTTGGTAATATCACCAGGGTCAAAATAGGGGTTGGTAACATCATCAGAGTCAAAATAAGGGTTGGTAACATCATCAGCTTCAAAATAATGGTTGGTAACATCATCAGGGTCAAAATAAGGGTTTGTAATATCACCAGGGTCAAAATAAGAGTTGGTAACATTCCCAGGGTCAAAATAAGGGTTGGTAACATCACCAGAGTCAAAATAAGGGTTTTGTATTATCACAAGGGGCAAAATAAGGGTTGGTAACATCACGAGAGTCAAAATAAGGGTTGGCAATATCATTAGGGTCAAAATAAGGGTTGGTAACATCACTGGGGTTATAAGGGTTGGTATATCATCAGGGTCAAAATAAGGGTTGGTAACATCACTGGGGGTTAAATAAGGGTTGGTAACATCACCAGGGTCAAAATAAGGGTTGGTAATATCACTGGGGGTTAAATAAGGGTTGGTAACATCACTGGGGGTATAAGGGTTGGTAACATCACTGGGAGTATAAGGGTTGGTAACATCACTGCGGTTAAATAAGGGTTGGTAACATCACCAGGGTCAAAATAAGAGTTGGTAACATCATCAGTGTCAAAATAAGGGTTGGTAATATCACCAGGGTCAAAATAAGGGTTGGTAATATCATTATGGTCAAAATAAGGGTTGGTAACATCACTGGGGTTATAAGGGTTGGTATATCATCAGGGTAAAAATAAGGGTTGGTAGCATCATCAGAGTCAAAATAAGGGTTGGTAACATCACCAGAGTCATAATAAGGGTTGGTAATATCACCAGGGTCAAAATAGGGGTTTGTAACATCATCAGAGTCAAAATTAGGGTTGGTAACATCATCAGCTTCAAAATAATGGTTGGTAACATCATCAGGGTCAAAATAGGGTTGGTAATATCACTGGGGGTTAAATAAGGGTTGGTAACATCACTCGGGGTATAAGGGTTGGTATATCATCAGGGTAAAAATAAGGGTTGGTAGCATCATCAGAGTCAAAATAAGGGTTGGTAACATCATCAGGGTCAAAATAAGGGTTGGTAATATCACTGGGGGTTAAATAAGGGTTGGTAACATCATCAGAGTCAAAATACAGGTTGGTAACATCACCAGAGTCAAAATAAGGGTTGGTAATATCATCAGAGTCAAAATAAGGGTTGGTAACATCATCAGGGTCAAAATAAGGGTTGGTAATATCACTGGGGGTTAAATAAGGGTTGTTAATATCAATGGGGGTTAAATAAGGGTTGGTAACATCATCAGGGTCAAAATAAGGGTTGGTAATATCACCAGGGTCAAAATAAGAGTTGGTAACATCACCAGGGTCAAAATAAGGGTTGGTAACATCACTATAGTCAAAATAAGGGTTGGTAATATCACCAGGGTCAAAATAGGGGTTGGTAACATCATCAGAGTCAAAATAAGGGTTGGTAACATCATCAGCTTCAAAATAATGGTTGGTAACATCATCAGGGTCAAAATAAGGGTTTGTAATATCACCAGGGTCAAAATAAGAGTTGGTAACATTCCCAGGGTCAAAATAAGGGTTGGTAACATCACCAGAGTCAAAATAAGGGTTTTGTATTATCACAAGGGGCAAAATATGGGTTGGTAACATCACGAGAGTCAAAATAAGGGTTGGCAATATCATTAGGGTCAAAATAAGGGTTGGTAACATCACTGGGGTTATAAGGGTTGGTATATCATCAGGGTCAAAATAAGGGTTGGTAACATCACTGGGGGTTAAATAAGGGTTGGTAACATCACCAGGGTCAAAATAAGGGTTGATAATATCACTGGGGGTTAAATAAGGGTTGGTAACATCACTGGGGGTATAAGGGTTGGTAACATCACTGGGAGTATAAGGGTTGGTAACATCACTGCGGTTAAATAAGGGTTGGTAACATCACCAGGGTCAAAATAAGAGTTGGTAACATCATCAGTGTCAAAATAAGGGTTGGTAATATCACCAGGGTCAAAATAAGGGTTGGTAACATCATCAGAGTCAAAATAAGGGTTGGTAACATCACCAGGGTCAAAATAAGGGTTGGTAACATCACCAGGGTCAAAATAAGAGTTGGTAACATCATCAAGGTCAAAATAAGGGTTTGTTATATCACCAGGATCAAAATAAGGGTTGGTAATATAACCAGGGTCAAAATAAGGGTTGGTAACATCACCAGGGTCAAAATAAGGGTTTGTAATATCACCAGGGTCAAAATAAGAGTTGGTAACATTCCCAGGGTCAAAATAAGGGTTGGTAACATCACCAGAGTCAAAATAAGGGTTTTGTATTATCACAAGGGGCAAAATAAGGGTTGGTAACATCACCAGAGTCAAAATAAGGGTTGGTAATATCATTAGGGTCAAAATAAGGGTTGGTAACATCACTGGGGTTATAAGGGTTGGTATATCATCAGGGTCAAAATAAGGGTTGGTAACATCACTGGGGGTTAAATAAGGGTTGGTAACATCACCAGGGTCAAAATAAGGGTTGGTAATATCACTGGGGGTTAAATAAGGGTTGGTAACATCATCAGAATCAAAATACAGGTTGGTAACATCATCAGGGTCAAAATAAGGGTTGGTAATATCACTGGGGGTTAAATAAGGGTTGGTAACATCATCAGAGTCAAAATACAGGTTGGTAACTTCACCAGAGTCAAAAAAAGGGTTGGTAACATCATCAGGGTCAAAATAAGGGTTGGTAATATCACTGGGGGTTAAATAAGGGTTGTTAATATCAATGGGGGTTAAATAAGGGTTGGTAACATCATCAGGGTCAAAATAAGGGTTGGTAATATCACCAGGGTCAAAATAAGGGTTGGTAATATCACTGGGGGTTAAATAAGGGTTGGTAACATCATCAGAGTCAAAATACAGGTTGGTAACATCACCAGAGTCGAAATAAGGGTTGGTAATATCATTATTGTCAAAATAAGGGTTGGTAACATCACTGGGGTTATAAGGGTTGGTATATCATCAGGGTAAAAATAAGGGTTGGTAGCATCATCAGAGTCAAAATAAGGGTTGGTAACATCATCAGGGTCAAAATAAGGGTTGGTAATATCACTGGGGGTTAAATAAGGGTTGGTAACATCATCAGAGTCAAAATACAGGTTGGTAACATCACCAGAGTCAAAATAAGGGTTGGTAATATCATTAGGGTCAAAATATGGTTTGGTAACATCACTGGGGTTATAAGGGTTGGTATATCATCAGGGTCAAAATAAGGGTTGGTAACATCACTGGGGGTTAAATAAGGGTTGGTAACATCACCAGGGTCAAAATAAGGGTTGGTAATATCACTGGGGGTTAAATAAGGGTTGGTAACATCACTGGGGGTATAAGGGTTGGTAACATCACTGGGAGTATAAGGGTTGGTAACATCACTGCGGTTAAATAAGGGTTGGTAACATCACCAGGGTCAAAATAAGAGTTGGTAACATCATCAGTGTCAAAATAAGGGTTGGTAATATCACCAGGGTCAAAATAAGGGTTGGTAACATCATCAGAGTCAAAATAAGGGTTGGTAACATCACCAGGGTCAAAATAAGGGTTGGTAACATCACCAGGGTCAAAATAAGAGTTGGTAACATCATCAAGGTCAAAATAAGGGTTTGTTATATCACCAGGATCAAAATAAGGGTTGGTAATATAACCAGGGTCAAAATAAGGGTTGGTAACATCACCAGGGTCAAAATAAGGGTTGGTAACATCACCAGGGTCAAAATAAGGGTTGGTAACATCACCAGGGTAAAAATAAGGGTTGGTAATATCACCAGGGTCAAAATAAGGGTTGGTAACATCACCAGGGTCAAAATAAGGGTTGGTAACATCACTGTGTGTTAAATAAGGGTTGGTAACATCACTGGGGGTATAAGGGTTGTAACATCACCAGGGGTTAAATAAGTGTTGGTAACATCACTGGGGGTATAAGGGTTGGTAACATCACTGGGGTTAAATAAGGGTGGGTAACATCACTGGGAGTATAAGGGTTGGTAACATCACTGGGGGTATAAGGGTTGGTAACATCACTGGGTTAAATAAGGGTGGGTAACATCACTAGGGGTATAAAAGGTGGGTAACATCACTGGGGTTATAAGGGTGGGTAACATCACTGGGGGATAAATAAGGGTTGGTAACATCACCAGGGTTTAAATAAGGGTTGGTAACATCACCAGGGTTTAAATACGGGTTGGTAACATCACCAGGGGTTAAATAAGGGTTGGTACAATCACTGGGGGTTAAATAAGAGTTGGTAACATCACTGGGGTTATAAGGGTTGTAACGTCACTGGGGGTATAAGGGTTGGTAACATCACTGGGGGTATAAGGGTGGGTAACATCACTGGGGGTATAAGGGTTGTAACATCACTGAGGGTATAAGGGTTGGTAACATCATGGGTTGAAATATGGGTTGGGAACATCACTGGGGGTACTTGGTAACATCACGTGTTGAAATATGGGTTGGTAACATCACTGGGGGTATAAGGGTTGGTAACATCACTGGGTGTATAAGGGTTGGTAATATCACTGGGGGTTAAATAAGGGTTGTTAATATCAATGGGGGTTAAATAAGGGTTGGTAACATCATCAGGGTCAAAATAAGGGTTGGTAATATCACCAGGGTCAAAATAAGAGTTGGTAACATCACCAGGGTCAAAATAAGGGTTGGTAACATCACCAGAGTCAAAATAAGGGTTGGTAATATCACCGCTAATTATCAAAATCCAGAAGAGAGCAGTTAAATTCTACAACCACCTAAAAGGAAGTGATTCCCAAACCTTCCATAACAAAGCCATCACCAACAGAGAGATGAACCTGGAGAAGAGTCCCCTAAGCAAGCTGGTCCTGAGGCTCTTTTCACAAACACACCCCGCAGAGCCCCAGGATAGCAACACAATTAGACCCAACCAAATCATGAGAAAACAAAACGATAATTACTTTGACACATTGGAAAGAATTAACAACAAAAACAGAGCAAACTAGAATGCTATTTGGACTTAAACAGAGAGTACACAGTTGTAGAATACCTGACCACTGTGACTGACTCAAAATTAAGGAAAGCATTGACCATGTACAGACTCAGACCTGGCTCTCAAGAGAAGACAGGCTATGTGCCCACTGCCCACAAAATAAGGTGGAAACTGAGCTGCCCACAAATAATTTGAAAACAAATCCAATTTCTATAAACTCCCATATCTACTGGGTGAAATACCACAGTGTTGCATCATAGCAGCAAGATTTGTGACCTGTTGCCACAAGAAAAGGTCAACCAGTGAAGAACAAACACCATTGTAAAAACAACCCATATTTATGTTTATTCATTTTCCCTTTTGTACTTAGCTATTTGCATAACATTACAACACTGCATATATGCATAATATAACATTTTATATGTATTTTGTGAGTGTAATGTTTATTTTTTATTATCTATTAAATTGCTTTGACAATGTAACCTATGTTCCCCATGCTAAGAAAGACCCTTAAATTGAAATTGAATTGAGAGACAGAGAGAGAGAGAGAGAGAGAGAGAGAGAGAGAGAGAGAGAGACAGACAGACAGACAGAGAGACAGAGAGACAGAGAGAGAGAGAGAGAGAGAGAGAGAGCTTTTATATGTGTCACGCCTTGACCTTAGAGATACTTTTTATTTCTCTATTTGGTTAGGTCGGGGTGTGATTTGGGTGGGCATTCTAATTTCTTTGTTGGCCTGGTATGGTTCCCAATCAGAGGCAGCTATCTATCATTGTCTATGATTGGGGATCATACTTAGGCAGCCTTTTTTCCACCTTTAGTTTGTGGGATCTTGTTTTTTTTTGTATAGTTGCTGTGTTAGCGCTACAATAAGTTACGTTAGTTCGTTTTTGGTGGGTTTTTGGTGTTAATCAAGTAAAGAATATGTACGCTTACCACGCTGCACTGTCTAATCCATCTTTCAACGATCGTGACAATATGTTTCGTTCATCTTTTAACTGAAAATAATTGTTTTTGTTTAGAAGGCATTCTTTCAATATCAGTTGCTGGAATTTACAGGGCTTTAACTCTTCAGCAAACAAACAAACACTAAAAATGGGAAAAAATCACATTGGTTGAAAATCCCAAAATAATGAATTCCCTCACAAAGAGATGTATTTTTCTGTTCCACATACAGTTGAAGTCGGAAGTTTACATACACCTTAGCCAAATACATTTAAACTCAGTTTTTCACAATTCCTTACATTTAATCCTAGAAAAGAATGTGAAAAGTTGGAATAATAGTAGAGAGAAATATTTATTTCAGCTTTTATTTCTTTCATCACATTCCCAGTGGGTCAGAAGTTTACATACACTCAATTAGTATTTGGTAGCATTGTGGTTAAATTGTTTAACTTTGGTCAAACATTTCAGGCTGCCTTCCACAAGCTTCCCACAATGAGTTGGGTGAATTTTGGCCCATTCCTCCTGACAGAGCTGGTTTAACCGAGTCATGTTTGTAGGCCTCCTTGCTCGCACAAGCTTTTTCAGTTCTGCCCAAAATGTTTCTATGGGATTGAGGTCAGGGCTTTGTGATGGCCACTCCAATACCTTGACTTTGTTGTCCTTAAGCCATTTTGCAAGTATGCTTGGGGTCCATTTGGAAGACCCATTTGCAACCAAGCTTTAACTTGACTGATGTCTTGAGATGTTGCTTCAATATATCCACATCATTTTCCTGCCTCATGATGCCATCTATATTGTGAAGTGCACCAGTCCCTCCAGCAGCAATTCATCCCCACAACATGATGCTGCCACCCCCGTGCTTCACGGTTAGGATGGTGTTCTTCGGCTTGTAAGCCCCCCCTTTTTTCTCCAAACATAACAATGGTCATAATGGCCAAACAGTTCTATTTTTGTTTCATCAGACCAGAGGACATTTCTCCAAAAAGTACGATCTTTGTCCCCATGTGCAGTTTGCAAACCGTAGTCTGGCCTTTTTATGGTGGTTTTGGAGCAGTGGCTTCTTCCTTGCTGAGTGGCCTTTCAGGTTATGTCAATTTAGGACTCGTTTTACTGTGGATATAGATACTTTTGTACCTATTTCCTCCAGCATCTTCACAAGGTCCTTTGCTGTTGTTCTGGGATTGATTTGCACTTTTCGAACCAAAGTACGTTAATCTCTAGGAGACAGAACACGTCTCCTTCCTGAGAGGTATGACGGCTGCGTGGTTCCATGGTGTTTATACTTGCGTACTATTGTTTGTACAGATGAACGTGGTTCCTTCAGGCATTTGGAAATTGCTCCCAAGGATGAACCAGACTTGTGGAGGTCTACAATATTTTTTCTGAGGTCTTGGCTGAGTTCTTTTGATTTTCCCATGATGGCAAGCAAAGAGGCACTGAGTTTAAAGGTAGGCCTTGAAATATATCCACAGGTATACCTCCAATTGACTCAAATTATGTAAATTAGCCTATCAGAAGCTTCTAAAGCCATGACATATTTTTTTCTGGAATTTTCCAAGCTGTTTAAAGGGACAGTCAACTTAGTGTTTGTAAACTTCATGCCCACTGGAATTGTGATACAGTGAATTATAAATGAAATAATCTGTCTGTAAACAATTGTTGGAAAGATTATCTGTGTCATGCACAAAGTAGATGTCCTAACCGACTTGCCTAAACTATAGTATGTTAACAAGAAATTTGTGGAGTGGTTGAAAAACGAGTTTTAATGACTCCAACAGAAGTGTATGTAAACTTCCCACTTTAACTGTATGTACCACCCTCTGAGTATCCAGACTATTTACATCACATTCTTTGACCTGTAATTGAGATCTGCCATTTTGAAGGTAATGTGCTGGTATGTGGTGACCTAAAAGGTATTGAAGTTAAGAGGTAGTTTCGCGAGCCATTGCTAACTTCCGCGCAATGACTGGAAGTCTATTGGTATGTACTACTATGCTAAAAGATACCCATAGACTTCCACAAAAAAAATTGAATCTGACTCTGGGTCAGTAGATAAAGTAGTTCATCTGACTCTGGGTCAGTAGATAAAGGGCTTCATCTGACTCTGGGTCAGTAGATAAAGTAGTTCATCTGACTCTGGGTCAGTAGATAAAGGACCTCATCTGACTCTGGGTCCGTAGATAAAGGAGTTCATCTGACTCTGGGTCAGTAGATAAAGGACCTCGTCTGACTCTGGGTCAGTAGATAAAGGGCCTCATCTGACTCTGAGTCAGTAGATAAAGTGCTTCATCTGACTCTGGGTCAATAGATAAAGGGCCTCACCTGACTCTGGGTCAGTAGATAAAGGGCCTTATCTGACTCCGGGTCAGTAGATAAAGGGCTTCATTTGACTCTGATATGCCGATATGCCGTTCCACCTGGTTTGGGTTTAGTGGGACCATCGTTTGTTTTTCAACAGGACAATGACCCAATCCATGTTCCAATGGCACGTTGTGTTAGCTAATCAAAGTTTATCATTTTAAAAGGCTAATTGATCATTAGAAAACCCTTTTGCAATTATGTTAGCACAGCTGAAAACTGTTGTTCTGATTAAAGAAGCAATAAAACTGGCCTTTAGACTAGTTGAGTATCTGGAGTATCTGTATTTTTTTGTGAAGAAACAACAACAAGTGGGACACAATCATGAAGTGGAACGACATTTATTGGATATTTCAAACTTTTTTAACAAATCAAAAACTGAAACATTGGGCGTGCAAAATTATTCAGCCCCCTTAAGTTAATACTTTGTTGCGCCACCTTTTGCTGCGATTACAGCTGTAAGTTGCTTGGGGTATGTCTCTATCAGTTTTGCACATCGAGAGACTGACATTTTTTCCCATTCCTCCTTGCAAAACAGCTCGAGCTCAGTGAGGTTGGATGGGGAGCATTTGTGAAGAGCAGTTTTCAGTTCTTTCCACAGATTCTCGATTGGATTCAGGTCTGGACTTTGACTTGGCCATTCTAACACCTGGATATGTTTATTTTTGAACCATTCCATTGTAGATTTTGCTTTATGTTTTGGATCATTGTCTTGTTGGAAGACAAATCTCCGTCCCAGTCTCAGGTCTTTTGCAGACTCCATCAGGTTTTCTTCCAGAATGGTCCTGTATTTGTCTCCATCCATCTTACCATCAATTTTAACCATCTTCTCTGTCCCTGCTGAAGAAAAGCAGGCCCAAACCATGATGCTGCCACCACCATGTTTGACAGTGGGGATGGTGTGTTCAGCTGTGTTGCTTTTACGCCAAACATAACGTTCTGCATTGTTGCCAAAAAGTTCAATTTTGGTTTCATCTGACCAGAGCACCTTCTTCCACATGTTTGGTGTGTCTTCCAGGTGACTTGTGGCAAACTTTAAACGACACTTTTTATGGATATCTTTAAGAAATGGCTTTCTTCTTGCCACTCTTCCATAAAGGCCAGATTTGTGCAATATACGAGTGATTGTTGTCCTATGGACAGAGTCTCCCACCTCAGCTGTAGATCTCTGCAGTTCATCCAGAGTGATCATGGGCCTCTTGGCTGCATCTCTGATCAGTCTTCTCCTTGTATGAGCTGAAAGTTTGGAGGGACGGCCAGGTCTTGGTAGATTTGCAGTGGTCTGATACTCCTTCCATTTCAATATTATCGCTTGCACAGTGCTCCTTGGAATGTTTAAAGCTTGGGAAATCTTTTTGTATCCAAATCCGGCTTTAAACTTCTTCACAACAGTATCTCGGACCTGCCTGGTGTGTTCCTTGTTCTTCATGATGCTCTCTGCGCTTTTAACGGACCTCTGAGACTATCACAGTGCAGGTGCATTTATACGGAGACTTGATTACACACAGGTGGATTGTATTTATCATCATTAGTCATTTAGGTCAACATTGGATCATTCAGAGATCCTCACTGAACTTCTGGAGAGAGTTTGCTGCACTGAAAGTAAAGGGGCTGAATAATTTTGCACGCCCAATTTTTCAGTTTTTGATTTGTTAAAAAAGTTTGAAATATCCAATAAATGTCGTTCCACTTCATGATTGTGTCCCACTTGTTGTTGTTTCTTCACAAAAAAATACAGTTTTATATCTTTATGTTTGAAGCCTGAAATGTGGCAAAAGGTCGCAAAGTTCAAGGGGGCCGAATACTTTCGCAAGGCACTGTATACCAGGTTACTACACAAGCAGTCTCCACTCCTACCAAAAACAAAAACTTCAGATACCAAGAGGTGACCATAGAGAAGAGTCCCCTCAGCCAGCTTGTTCTGAGGCTCAGTTGTCTAATGACCAACCCAACAAAGTCTCAGGACTGCACTCGGACAATCTGGCACGAATTATCACCAAACAAAAATAAAATGATATTCCCTAGTGGGTAGACATCACAAAATCTCAAAGTAAACTAAAATTCGATTTAGCCCTAAACAGTTTTTGTTATTGCACTGAACAGACACTATTGCTATTGAGAGAAGACAGGCCTTGTGCACACTGCCCACAAAATGAGGTGGAAACTGAGCTGCACTTCCTAACCTCCTGCCAAATGTATGACCATATTAGAGACACACATATTTCCCTCAGATGCAAGGACACACAAATAATTAGAAAACAAATTACATTTTGACAGGCTCCCATATTTGTTAGGTGAGATAATGCAGTGTTCATTCATCAAAATGTTACTTGTTGCCCGTATTAAAACAGACCTGTTGCCCGTATTATAACAGACCTGTTATTATAACAGACCTGTTGCCCGTATTATAACAGACCTGTTGCCCGTATTATAACAGACCTGTTGCCTGTATTATAACAGACCTGTTGCCTGTATTATAACAGACCTGTTGATGTATTATAACAGACCTGTTGCCTGTATTATAACAGACCTGTTGCCCGTATTATAACAGACCTGTTGCCCGTATTATAACAGACCTGTTGCCTGTATTATAACAGACCTGTTGATGTATTATAACAGACCTGTTGCCTGTATTATAACAGACCTGTTGCCCGTATTATAACAGACCTGTTGCCTGTATTATAACAGACCTGTTGCCTGTATTATAACAGACCTGTTGATGTATTATAACAGACCTGTTGCCTGTATTATAACAGACCTGTTGCCCGTATTATAACAGACCTGTTGCCCGTATTATAACAGACCTGTTGCCTGTATTATAACAGACCTGTTGATGTATTATAACAGACCTGTTGCCCGTATTATAACAGACCTGTTGATGTATTATAACAGACCTGTTGCCCGTATTATAACAGACCTGTTGCCTGTATTATAACAGACCTGTTGCCTGTATTATAACAGACCTGTTGCCCGTATTATAACAGACCTGTTGCCCGTATTATAACAGACCTGTTGCCTGTATTATAACAGACCTGTTGATGTATTATAACAGACCTGTTGCCCGTATTATAACAGACCTGTTGATGTATTATAACAGACCTGTTGATGTATTATAACAGACCCGTTGCCCGTATTATAACAGACCTGTTGATGTATTATAACAGACCTGTTGCCCGTATTATAACAGACCTGTTGCCTGTATTATAACAGACCTGTTGCCTGTATTATAACAGACCTGTTGCCCGTATTATAACAGACCTGTTGCCCGTATTATAACAGACCTGTTGCCTGTATTATAACAGACCTGTTGATGTATTATAACAGACCTGTTGCCCGTATTATAACAGACCTGTTGATGTATTATAACAGACCTGTTGATGTATTATAACAGACCCGTTGCCCGTATTATAACAGACCTGTTGATGTATTATAACAGACCTGTTGCCCGTATTATAACAGACCTGTTGCCCGTATTATAACAGACCTGTTGCCTGTATTATAACAGACCTGTTGCCTGTATTATAACAGACCTGTTGCCCGTATTATAACAGACCTGTTGCCCGTATTATAACAGACCTGTTGCCTGTATTATAACAGACCTGTTGATGTATTATAACAGACCTGTTGCCTGTATTATAACAGACCTGTTGATGTATTATAACAGACCTGTTGATGTATTATAACAGACCTGTTGCCTGTATTATAACAGACCTGTTGCCTGTATTATAACAGACCCGTTGCCCGTATTATAACAGACCTGTTGCCCGTATTATAACAGACCTGTTGATGTATTATAACAGACCTGTTGCCCGTATTATAACAGACCTGTTGATGTATTATAACAGACCTGTTGCCCGTATTATAACAGACCTGTTGCCCGTATTATAACAGACCTGTTGCCTGTATTATAACAGACCTGTTGCCTGTATTATAACAGACCTGTTGCCTGTATTATAACAGACCTGTTGCCCGTATTATAACAGACCTGTTGCCTGTATTATAACAGACCTGTTGATGTATTATAACAGACCTGTTGCCTGTATTATAACAGACCTGTTGATGTATTATAACAGACCTGTTGCCCGTATTATAACAGACCTGTTGCCTGTATTATAACAGACCTGTTGCCTGTATTATAACAGACCTGTTGCCTGTATTATAACAGACCTGTTGCCCGTATTATAACAGACCTGTTGCCCGTATTATAACAGACCTGTTATTATAACAGACCTGTTGCCCGTATTATAACAGACCTGTTGCCCGTATTATAACAGACCTGTTGCCCGTATTATAACAGACCTGTTGCCCGTATTATAACAGACCTGTTGCCCGTATTATAACAGACCTGTTGCCTGTATTATAACAGACCTGTTGCCTGTATTATAACAGACCTGTTGCCCGTATTATAACAGACCTGTTGCCCGTATTATAACAGACCTGTTGCCCGTATTATAACAGACCTGTTATTATAACAGACCTGTTGCCCGTATTATAACAGACCTGTTGCCCGTATTATAACAGACCTGTTGCCTGTATTATAACAGACCTGTTGCCCGTATTACAACAGACCTGTTATTATAACAGACCTGTTGCCTGTATTATAACAGACCTGTTGCCCGTATTATAACAGACTTGTTGCCCGTATTATAACAGACCTGTTATTATAACAGACCTGTTGCCTGTATTATAACAGACCTGTTGCCTGTATTATAACAGACCTGTTGCCTGTATTATAACATACCTGTTGCCTGTATTATAACAGACCTGTTGCCTGTATTATAACAGACCTGTTATCCGTATTATAACAGACCTGTTGCCCGTATTATAACAGACCTGTTGCCCGTATTATAACAGACCTGTTGCCTGTATTATAACAGACCTGTTGCGTGTATTATAACATACCTGTTGCCTGTATTATAACAGACCTGTGGCCATGAGAAAAGATTAACCAGTGGAAATAGAACCTAGGCTATCTGTGTATCGTTCGTTCAATCAATATCCAAAATTAAATAACGAAGACAGATAATAATTTTGACTACATTAATACATTTTTCTAATGCCGTCCACAAGATTGAATGAATACACAGAGACGTGTGGGTGGGGAGAGGAGGAGCAACAGGTTACGTGTTCGTAGCGGTTTTCAAAGTAAAACAACTGGATACGTTCAATGACTATCGCTCCAGCCAAGTAGCTTTCGCCAGGTTAGTTATAATAAGGGCCCCCAACAAGTAACATTAGTTAGTTAGCTAACTAGCTAGTTAGCTGCCTTGCTTCAATGCTTGGTGGCACTAATGACAGACAAGACAGGGACTTATATTGAAAGCCACCAAGCATTGAGCTAAAGGCAAAAGCTAGCTAGCTATCATATCAAACTGGTGTCTGTCTGTCTGTCTGTCTGTCTGTCTGTCTGTCTGTCTGTCTGTCTGTCTGTCTGTCTGTCTGTACACTGTCCAAGGATCGTTCAGCCCCAGCTAACACTGCTTGACATACCAAGTTTTGACCATCCCCCTCTCTCTGCCATCAAGTGAGTGTGAACTAATTAGCAGCAATTGTCTATATGGTGTAGCTAGTTAGCTATATCTGGTCCTTCCCTCCACCTAATAATGACAGAGATGAAAGGAATTAAGATGGATCATTCAAATGTTCAATTATTCTCCATGGTAATTAGTATAGGCGAGTACACTCTATAGCCCTCAAACCCACCCGAGGACCGTGAAGCCCGACCCACTGCATTTTTCCATTGTTCCCCTCTAATCAGGGCCTGATTTAGACCTGGGACACCAGGTGGGTGATTCCCCTCTAAGCAGGGACCGATTTAGACCTGGGACACCAGGTGGGTGATTCCCCTCTAATCAGGGACTGATATAGACCTGGGACACCAGGTGGGTGATTCCCCTCTAATCAGGGACTGATTTAGACCTGGGACACCAGGTGGGTGTAATTAATTTTCAGATAGAACAGAAAACCCTCAGTCTCCGGACCTTGTAGTGGTCAGAGTTGTGTTTTTAGAAGTAGGTTCCCTTCTTTGAGAGGCATTGGAAAACCTCCCTGGTCTTTGAGGTTGAAAACCTCCCTGGTCTTTGTGATTGAAAACCTCCCTGGTCTTTGAGATTGAAAACCTCCCTGGTCTTTGAGATTGAAAACCTCCCTGGTCTTTGAGATTGAAAACCTCCCTGGTCTTCGTGGTTGAAAACCTCCCTGGTTTTTGAGATTGAAAACCTCCCTGGTCTTTGAGATTGAAAACCTCCCTGGTTTTTGTGATTGAAAACCTCCCTGGTCTTCGTGTTTGAAAACATTCCTGGTCTTTGAGATTGAAAACCTCCCTGGTCTTTAGGGTTGAAAACCTCCCTGGTCTTCGTGGTTGAAAATCTCCCTGGTCTTTGAGGTTGAAAACGTCCCTGGTCTTTGTGGTTGAAAACCTCCCTGGTCTTTGTGGTTGAATCTGTGTTTGAAATGCACTGCTGGACTGAGGGACTTTACAGATAATTGTATGTGTAGGGTACAGAGATGAGTTAGTCATTCAAAAATCATGTTAACTACTAGTAATGCACACAGAGTGAGTCCATGCAACTTATTATGTGACTTGTTAAGCTAATATTTACTCCTGAACTTATTTAGGCTTGACATAACAAAGGGGTTGAATACTTATTGACTCAAGACATTTCAGCGTTTCATTTTTAATTCCTTAGTTAACATTTATAAAAACATAATTCCACTTTGACAATATGAGGTGTGTATATCGTGTGTAGGCCAGTGACACCAAATCAGAATTTAATCCATATTCAAGGCTGTAACACAAAATGTGGAAAGTGAAGGCACAAGTCACATTGTTGTATATAATACTTTGTATAATAAATAAAACAAATGACAGAACATACACACAACAACAACATCCGATCATCAAAGCAACTGAATACATTATACTGAGAAGTGCGTACATTATACTGAGAAGTGCGTACATTATACTGAGAAGTGCGTACATTATACTGAGAAGTGCGTACATTATACTGAGAAGTGCATACATTATACTGAGAAGTGCGTACATTATACTGAGAAGTGCGTACATTATACTGAGAAGTGCGTACATTATACTGAGAAGTGCGTACATTATACTGAGAAGTGCGTACATTATACTGAGAAGTGCGTACATTATACTGAGAAGTGCATACATTATACTGAGAAGTGCGTACATTATACTGAGAAGTGCGTACATTATACTGAGAAGTGCGTACATTATAATGAGAAGTGCGTACACTATACTGAGAAGTGCGTACATTATACTGAGAAGTGCGTACATTATACTGAGAAGTGCGTACATTATACTGAGAAGTGCGTACATTATACTGATAAGTGCGTACATTATACTGAGAAGTGAGTACATTATACTGATAAGTGCGTACATTATTGTGCGTACATTATACTGAGAAGTGCGTACATTATACTGAGAAGTGCGTACATTATTGTGCGTACATTATACTGAGAAGTGCGTACATTATACTGAGAAGTGCGTACATTATACTGAGAAGTGCGTACATTATACTGAGAAGTGCGTACACTATACTGAGAAGTGTGTACATTATACTGAGAAGTGCGTACATTATACTGAGAAGTGCATACATTATACTGATAAGTGCGTACATTATACTGAGAAGTGCGTACATTATACTGATAAGTGCGTACATTATACTGAGAAGTGCGTACATTATACTGAGAAGTGCGTACATTATACTGAGAAGTGCATACATTATACTGATAAGTGCGTACATTATACTGAGAAGTGCGTACATTATACTGAGAAGTGCGTACATTATACTGAGAAGTGCGTACATTATACTGATAAGTGCGTACATTATACTGAGAAGTGCATACATTATTGTGCGTACATTATACTGAGAAGTGCGTACATTATACTGAGAAGTGCGTACATTATTGTGCGTACATTATACTGAGAAGTGCGTACATTATACTGAGAAGTGCGTACATTATACTGAGAAGTGCGTACATTATTGTGCGTACATTATACTGAGAAGTGCGTACATTATACTGAGAAGTGTGTACATTATACTGAGAAGTGCATACATTATTGTGCGTACATTATACTGAGAAGTGCGTACATTATACTGAGAAGTGCGTACATTATTGTGCGTACATTATACTGAGAAGTGAATACATTATACTGAGAAGTGCGTACATTATCGGCCCTTATAAGTGCACAGCAGCACTTCTATTTTAACCTTTATTTAACTGGGCAAGAAAGTTAGGAACAAATTCTTATTTACAATGACGGCCTAGGAACGGTGGGTTAACTGCCTTGTTCAGGGGCACAGATTTTTACCTCGTCAGCTCGGGGATTTGATCTTGCAACCTTTCGGTTACTAGTCCAATGCTCTAACCACTAGGCTACCAGCTGCCCCATGATTGGCAGTGTTAGATAATCCTTACTCTGCACAATATTTCAGAGCAATATGTAACCATCTGCAGGTTACCTGTGCGGCCATGTTTTTCCTGTGTTCGAACTCCTGGATCAGATCCTCGGCTTTACACTTGTTGGCCCAAAGGTCGCTATAGAGGCTGACCATGCTGTGCTCACAGGAGACAATCACCTGGTAACCCAGCGACCACAGGTTCCTCAGCATCACCACTTACTGGAACACAGAGGCTCATGGGAATGTTGGGATCAGAGAATGGAATCATGGGAAAGTATGGTTCATGCCATGCTAGGAAACACTGTAGTAACACTTTATTATTATTTTTGAACAATACAAATACAGAGGCATGTCAGGTCTGGTGTAAAGATGGCCAGTCTGGGAGGAAGCATGTCAGGTCTGGTGTAAAGATGGCCAGTCTGGGAGGAAGCATGTCAGGTCTGGTGTAAAGATGGCCAGTCAGGGAGGGAGCATGTCAGGTCTGGTGTAAAGATGGCCAGTCAGGGAGGAAGCATGTCAGATCTGGTGTAAAGATGGCCAGTCAGGGATTAAGCATGTCAGGTCTGGTGTAAAGATGGCCAGTCTGGGAGGAAGCATGTCAGGTCTGGTGTAAAGATGGCCAGTCAGGGAGGGAGCATGTCAGGTCTGGTGTAAAGATGGCCTGTCAGGGAGGAAGCATGTCAGATCTGGTGTAAAGATGGCCAGTCAGGGAGGGAGCATGTCAGGTCTGGTGTAAAGATGGCCTGTCAGGGAGGAAGCATGTCAGATCTGGTGTAAAGATGGCCTGTCAGGGAGGGAGCATGTCAGATCTGGTGTAAAGATGGCCTGTCAGGGAGAGAGCATGTCAGGTCTGGTGTAAAGATGGCCAGTCAGGGAGGAAGCATGTCAGGTCTGGTGTAAAGATGGCCTGTCAGGGAGGGAGCATGTCAAGTCTGGTGTAAAGATGGCCAGTCAGGGAGGGAGCATGTCAGGTCTGGTGTAAAGATGGCCAGTCTGGGAGGAAGCATGTCAGGTCTGGTGTAAAGATGGCCAGTCAGGGAGGAAGCATGTCAGGTCTGGTGTAAAGATGGCCAGTCTGGGAGGAAGCATGTCAGGTCTGGTGTAAAGATGGCCAGTCAGGGAGGAAGCATGTCAGGTCTGGTGTAAAGATGGCCTGTCAGGGAGGAAGCATGTCAGGTCTGGTGTAAAGATGGCCTGTCAGGGAGGGAGCATGTCAATTCTGGTGTAAAGATGGCCAGTCAGGGAGGGAGCATGTCAGGTCTGGTGTAAAGATGGCCAGTCTGGGAGGAAGCATGTCAGGTCTGGTGTAAAGATGGCCAGTCAGGGAGGAAGCATGTCAGGTCTGGTGTAAAGATGGCCAGTCAGGGAGGAAGCATGTCAGGTCTGGTGTAAAGATGGCCTGTCAGGGAGGAAGCATGTCAAGTCTGGTGTAAAGATGGCCAGTCAGGGAGGGAGCATGTCAGGTCTGGTGTAAAGATGGCCAGTCTGGGAGGACGCATGTCAGGTCTGGTGTAAAGATGGCCAGTCAGGGAGGAAGCATGTCAGGTCTGGTGTAAAGATGGCCTGTCAGGGAGGAAGCATGTCAGGTCTGGTGTAAAGATGGCCAGTCAGGGATTAAGCATGTCAGGTCTGGTGTAAAGATGGCCAGTCAGGGAGGAAGCATGTCAGGTCTGGTGTAAAGATGGCCAGTCTGGGAGGAAGCATGTCAGGTCTGGTGTAAAGATGGCCAGTCAGGGAGGAAGCATGTCAGGTCTGGTGTAAAGATGGCCTGTCAGGGAGGAAGCATGTCAGGTCTGGTGTAAAGATGGCCTGTCAGGGAGGAAGCATGTCAAGTCTGGTGTAAAGATGGCCAGTCAGGGAGGGAGCATGTCAGGTCTGGTGTAAAGATGGCCAGTCTGGGAGGCAGCATGTCAGGTCTGGTGTAAAGATGGCCAGTCAGGGAGGAAGCATGTCAGGTCTGGTGTAAAGATGGCCTGTCAGGGAGGAAGCATGTCAGGTCTGGTGTAAAGATGGCCTGTCAGGGAGGAAGCATGTCAGGTCTGGTGTAAAGATGGCCAGTCAGGGATTAAGCATGTCAGGTCTGGTGTAAAGATGGCCAGTCAGGGAGGAAGCATGTCAGGTCTGGTGTGAAGATGGCCTGTCAGGGAGGAAGCATGTCAGGTCTGGTGTAAAGATGGCCTGTCAGGGAGGAAGCATGTCAGGTCTGGTGTAAAGATGGCCTGTCAGGGAGGAAGCATGTCAGGTCTGGTGTAAAGATGGCCTGTCAGGGAGGAAGCATGTCAGGTCTGGTGTAAAGATGGCCTGTCAGGGAGGAAGCATGTCAGGTCTGGTGTAAAGATGGCCAGTCAGGGAGGAAGCATGTCAGGTCTGGTGTAAAGATGGCCTGTCAGGGAGGAAGCATGTCAGGTCTGGTGTAAAGATGGCCAGTCAGGGAGGAAGCATGTCAGGTCTGGTGTAAAGATGGCCAGTCAGGGAGGAAGCATGTCAGGTCTTCTGTTGGATGCCTCAACATTAAGACAATGTTGCTACAACATTAAGACAACATTAAGACAACATTAAGACAATGTTGCTCACTGCTTCCCACAAGAAGAACAGGGGGAACTTTTTGTGAGGATTCTGTACAGTGAAACAGCATGGAGACTTACAATGGGGATGTCTCTAGACTGCATGTTTGATCACTCTTACTTTGGAAGTCTCCAATTTTAGATAAATTCCCCCAAAAAAGTAGCCTCAAAGTTCATTCACAACAGGCCTAAAACACAAGTCATTAAAACACAAGTCATTAAAAAAGCAATTATCTTCAGTCTAACATAGTAGTTTTTGAAATGTGTCCACAACAAGGACAAAGGGAGACCACCTCAGAGAGGACACCCAGATGAATATTTTAGGGATCTGTCTACATTGTGAAGCAGTGTGGAGGCACCTATAATTGATGATCAATCTTGGTTTTGGAAATCTGGACTTCACCAACAAAAAAGTAGCCTCCTTCGAAGTTGCTTAAAACACAAATCATTGGCTTCAGCCTTTCAAGGAGTGCTTTTTTGAAATGTGTGTGTTTTTTAAAACTGCTTACTGAGCGTTTCTCAACTCCTGATGTAGAAGTTGATGGAAACTTGAAAACAGTGGAACCGACTAAGTGCTTTCAATCTCCAACTCTGCAAAAATACTTTGCTGCGTTATACATCGTCGAATCATTCCACACCGTTTCATTTCATTCACTTCATCTCTCAGGGTACAGTAATATAAATATAAGCATGTTTTCACAACATGATCATCCAGGTGGAAAAACACAAAGGAAGGGGAGGTGAGGGTTTTGAACATTAGGAATAGTTTAACCTGGACTTGTATAGGCACCCTCTACAACTACTGTGATTATTATTATCTGACCCTGCTGGTCATCTATGAACATTTGAACATCTTGGCCTTGTTCTGTTATAATCTCCACCCGGCACAGCCAGAAGAGGACTGGCCACCCCTCATAGCCTGGTTCCTCTCTAGGTTTCTTCCTCGAGAGTTTTTCCTAGCCACCGTGCTTCTACACCTGCATTGCTTGCTGTTTGGGGGTTTAGGCTGGGTTTCTGTACAGCACTTTGAGATATCAGCTGATGTAAGAAGGGCTTTATAAATACATTTGATTGATTGATCTCTACTATTGTAATGCTGCGAGTCGGAAAGCACGTTCGGGGAGTGAATACATTTAATAAATTAACAAAACAAGAACCAACAGCCGCACCGACATGAAACAGGAACAACGACTGAGGAAGGAACCAAAGGGAGTGATATCAAATCAAATCAAATCAAATTGATTTATATAGCCCTTCGTACATCAGCTGATATCTCAAAGTGCTGTACAGAAACCCAGCCTAAAACCCCAAACAGCAAGCAATGCAGGTGTAGAAGCACGGTGGCTAGGAAAAACTCCCTAGAAAGGCCAAAACCTAGGAAGAAACCTAGAGAGGAACCAGGCTATGTGGGGTGGCCAGTCCTCTTCTGGCTGTGCCGGGTGGAGATTATAACAGAACATGGCCAAGATGTTCAAATGTTCCTAAATGACCAGCATGGTCGAATAATAATAAGGCAGAACAGTTGAAACTGGAGCAGCAGCACGGCCAGGTGGACTGGGGACAGCAAGGAGTCATCATGTCAGGTAGTCCTGGGGCATGGTCCTAGGGCTCAGGTCCTCCGAGAGAGAGAAAGAGAGAAGGAGAGAATTAGAGAACGCACACTTACATTCACACAGGACACCGAATAGGACAGGAGAAGTACTCCAGATATAACAAACTGACCCTAGCCCCCCGACACATAAACTACTGCAGCATAAATACTGGAGGCTGAGACAGGAGGGGTCAGGAGACACTGTGGCCCCATCCGAGGACACCCTCGGACAGGGCCAAACAGGATATATAAAGGCCAGGTAATCAAGGAGGTGATGGAGTCCAGGTGAATGTCATTATGCCTAAATGTGCGTAACAATGGTGGCAGGTGTACGCCACAAACGAGTATCCTGGTGATAAAGAGGCCGGAGAGGGAGCACATGTGTCAGACAGTAGTATATTAGAGATTACAGTAGAATGAGACAGTATATTAGAGATTACAGTAGAATGTGTCAAACAGTAGTACATTAGAGATTACAGTAGAATGTGTCAGATAGTATATTAGAGATTACAATAGAATAAGACAGATAGTATATTAGAGATTACAGTAGATTGTGTCATATAGTATATTAGAGATTACAGTAGAATGTGTCAGACAGTATTATATTAGAGATTACAGTAGAATGTGTCAAACAGTAGTACATTAGAGATTACAGTAGAATTTGTCAAACAGTAGTATATTAGAGATTACAGTAGAATGTGACAGATAGTAGTATATTAGAGATTACAGTAGAATGAGACAAATAGTATATTAGAGATTACAGTAGAATGTGTCATATAGTATATTAGAGATTACAGTAGAATGTGTCATATAGTATATTAGAGATTACAGTAGAATGAGACAGATGGTAGTATATTGGAAATTACAGTAGAATGAGACAGATAGTATATTAGAGATTACAGTAGAATGTGTCATATAGTATATTAGAGATTACAGTAGATTGTGACATATAATAGTATATTAGAGATTACAGTAGAATGAGACAGATAGTATATTAGAGATTACTATAGAATGTGTCAGATAGTATATTAGAGATTACAGTAGAATGTGACAGATAGTAGTATAGAGATTACAGTAGAATGTGACAGATAGTATATTAGAGATGACAGTAGTATGTGTCAGACAGTAGTATATTAGAGATTACAGTAGATGTAGATGTTCAAAAACTGTAAACCTTCTTAAAAGTTCATTTGTGGAACTTCTTTCCTTCTTAATGCGTTTGAGCCAATCAGTTGTGTTGTGACAAGGTAGAGGTGGTATACAGAAGATAGCCCTATTTGGTAAAATACCAAGTCCATATTATTGCAAGAACAGCTCAAATAAGCAAAGAGAAACCAAAGTCCATCAATACTTTAAGACATTTAGGTCAGGCAATACGGAACAATTCAAGAACTTTGAAAGATTCTTCAAGTGCAGATGCAAAAACCATTAAGCGCTATGATGAAACTGGCTCTCATGAGGACCGCCACAGGAAAGGAAGACCCAGAGTTACTTCTGCTATGATGAAACTGGCTCTCATGAGGACCGCCACAGGAAAGGAAGACCCAGAGTTACTTCTGCTATGATGAAACTGGCTCTCATGAGGACCGCCACAGGAAAGGAAGACCCAGAGTTACTTCTGCTATGATGAAACTGGCTCTCATGAGGACCGCCACAGGAAAGGAAGACCCAGAGTTACTTCTGCTATGATGAAACTGGCTCTCATGAGGACCGCCACAGGAAAGGAAGACCCAGAGTTACTTCTGCTATGATGAAACTGGCTCTCATGAGGACCGCCACAGGAAAGGAAGACCCAGAGTTACTTCTGCTATGATGAAACTGGCTCTCATGAGGACCGCCACAGGAAAGGAAGACCCAGAGTTACTTCTGCTATGATGAAACTGGCTCTCATGAGGACCGCCACAGGAAAGGAAGACCCAGAGTTACCTCTGCTGCAGAGGATAAGTTCATTAGAGTTAACTGGCTCTCAGGAGGACCGCCACAGGAAAGGAAGACCCAGAGTTACCTCTGCTGCAGAGGATAACTTCATTAGAGTTACCAGCATCAGAAGTTGTAGCCCAAATAAATGCTTCACAGAGTTCAAGTAACAGACATCTCAACATAAACTGTTCAGAGGAGACTGTGTGAATCAGGCCTTCATGGTCGAATTCCTAAAGGACACCAATAAGAAGAAGAGACTTACTTGGACCAAGAAACACGATCAATGGACATTAGACCGGTGGAAATGTGTGCTTTGGTCTAATGAGTCCAAATTTGAGATTTTTGGTTCCAACCTCTGTGTTAGAGTTAGGTCAAAGTGGTCAGGGTCAGGGCATCAAAGTAGTCAGGGTTAGGGCATCAAAGTGGTTAGGGTTAGGACATCAAAGTGGTTAGGGTTAGGACATCAAAGTGGTTAGGGTTAGGACATCAAAGTGGTTAGGGTTAGGACATCAAAGTGGTTAGGGTTAGGACATCAAAGTGGTTAGGGTTAGGATATCAAAGTGGTTAGGGTTAGGACATCAAAGTGGTTAGGGTTAGGACATCAAAGTGGTTAGGACATCAAAGTGGTCAGGGTTAGGACATCAAAGTGGTTAGGTTAGTTTAGATCCTCGGTTAGGTGGTTAACTTCGACGCCCTTGGGGAGGTGGAGGGAGTCTGGAAGGGCATTTTTGGGTTGTCTGAGAATGTATAGCCTAGATTTTGATAATGTTTGGTTGCCGTCTGAGCAGATTATTTGTTGAGATTGCAAACATAATAAGATGCTAGTCTGATAGTCCAGGATTATGAGAAAAAAACGTTTAGATCTACAATATTTATTCCACAGGACAAACCCAGATCCAGGGTATGACTGATCCTGGATATGACTGATCCAGGGTATGACTGATCCTGGATATGACTGATCCTTGATATGACTGATCCAGGGTATGACTGATCCAGGGTATGACTGATCCAGAATATGACAGATTCAGGGTATGACTGATCCAGGGTATGACTGATCCAGGGAATATTACCTGCCATGACTACAAGGTCCAATATGAATTCAAGGAATATTAGTGAGGAATGCTGTATATGGCCCCATGTGGGTCAGTAACAGCCCCTCCTACTGTATGTGGGTCAGTAACAGCCCCTCCTACTGTATGTGGGTCAGTAACAGCCCCTCCTACTGTATGTGGGTCAGTAACAGCCCCTCCTACTGTATGTGGGTCAATAACAGCCCCTCCTACTGTATGTGGGTCAGTAACATACCTTCCTACTGTATGTGGGTCAGTAACAGCCCCTCCTACTGTATGTGGGTCAGTAACAGACCTTCCTACTGTATGTGGGTCAGTAACAGCCCTTCCTACTGACCCACATACAGCCCTTCCTACTGTATGTGGGTCAGTAACAGCCCCTCCTACTGTATGTGGGTCAGTAACAGCCCCTCCTACTGTATGTGGGTCAGTAACAGACCTTCCTACTGTATGTGGGTCAGTAACAGCCCTTCCTACTGACCCACATACAGCCCTTTCTACTGTATGTGGGTCAGTAACAGCCCCTCCTACTGTATGTGGGTCAGTAACAGCCCTTCCTACTGTATGTGGGTCAGTAACAGCCCCTCCTACTGTATGTGGGTCAGTAACAGCCCTTCCTACTGTATGTGGGTCAGTAACAGCCCCTCCTACTGTATGTGGGTCAGTAACAGCCCTTCCTACTGTATGTGGGTCAGTAACAGCTTCTCCTACTGTATGTGTGTCAGTAACAGCCCCTCCTACTGTATGTGTCAGTAAAAGCCCTGCCTACTGTATGTGTCAGTAACAGCCCTTCCTACTGTATGTGGGTCAGTAACAGCCCGTCCTACTGTATGTGGGTCAGTAACAGCATACTGTAATATGTGGTGTGGATGCACACAAATAGTCAGGTACAGAGTAGAAACACATGACTCATGAGGGATTCATTCACCTTTCTTTATTCAAATTGTTGTACTATTGACAAAATAACCATTTGTATGCATGTTTCATAATGTTTTTTTAAACACTAAGTTTAATTTAAAAGTGTTTTCATGTCCTACTCACTCAGGGAAGTTAATGATTAAGATTATGTGAAATGAATGAAGGTAAGTCTCTGTTATGGATAAAAACAGATGATTAGGGTTCTATGGCATGCTTACTCTCTGCAATCATGCTCAATGCTCCCAGCTCAACTAGCCTAAATATGGAATCACACTCAAAATGAGACTGTCTGTAGGGGGTCTAGACTCTCTGTAGGGGGGTCTAGACTCTCTGTAGGGGGGTATGGACTGTAGGGTGGTCTAGACTCTCTGTTTCGGGGTCTAGAGTCTTTAGGGGGGTCTAGACTCTATGGAAGGGGGGTCTAGACTCTATGGAAGGGGGGTCTAGACTCTCCATAGGGGGGGTCTAGACTCTATGGAAGGGGGGTCTAGACTCTCTGTAGGGGGGTCTAGACTCTCTGTAGGGGGGTCTAGACTCTCTGTAGGGGGGTCTAGACTCTCTGTAGGGGAGTCTAGACTCTCTGTAGGGGGGTCTAGACTCTCTGTAGGGGAGTCTAGACTCTCTGTAGGGGGGTCTAGACTCTCTGTAGGGGGGTCTAGACTCTCTGTAGGGTGGCCTAGACTCTCTGTAGGGTGGCCTAGACTCTCTGTAGGGTGGCCTAGACTCTCTGTAGGGTGGCCTAGACTCTCTGTAGGGTGGCCTAGACTCTCTGTAGGTTGGCCTAGACTCTCTGTAGGGTGGCCTAGACTCTCTGTAGTGGGGTCTAGACTCTCTGTAGGGGGTCTAGACTCTCTGTAGGGTGGCCTAGACTCTCTGTAGGGTGGCCTAGACTCTCTGTAGGGTGGCCTAGACTCTCTGTAGGGTGGTAGAGACTCTGTAGGGGGGTCTAGACTCTCTGTAGGGTGGTAGAGACTCTGTAGGGGGGTCTAGACTCTCTGTAGGGTGGCCTAGACTCTCTGTAGGGGGGCCTAGACTCTCTGTAGGGGGGCCTAGACTCTCTGTAGGGGGGCCTAGACTCTCTGTAGGGGGGCCTAGACTCTCTGTAGGGGGGCCTAGACTCTCTGTAGGGGGGCCTAGACTCTCTGTAGGGGGGCCTAGACTCTCTGTAGGGGGGCCTAGACTCTCTGTAGGGGGGTCTAGACTCTCTGTAGGGGGGCCTAGACTCTCTGTAGGGTGGTCTAGTGTAAAGTCTGCATCTCAAACAGCACCCTATTCCCTATACAGAGCCTCTAATGTGCGATGTCTGTCTTGGACCAGGGGGATGTTGTTGTAGTGTGTATGAGCAGAACCCCTAGTGTCAGTTCTCTGAGATCTTAAAGGACAGGATACTTCACTGAGAAATTATAAAGCAGTAGTCATGTGTAGTATATAGTATGGCTACATTATAAACCAATCATAGGGAAATGTATAGGAATACTGTGTAATAACACAATCAGACAATAGATCATGTGTATTGTGATAAGGAACCTCTCCATTCAGAACCTGAGTTGTGTTTTCTATGGCTACGGTATGTATGTACATTGTAAAAAATAACATAATTCAAAATTCATTAGGCTATTCATAAAGATATGGGTACAGTTTAGGTCAGACGAAGGTCAGAGCCTACTGTATTGCCAACACATGTAAGGCCCACATCAAAGCCTTGATTGAGCATTGCATGACAGCAGATCGGAACACACGTTTTCTTGTGATCAGAAAACATAATTTCACTCAGGGAAGGTAAATGACTTACATTGATTATTGTAAAATGAATAAAAGTAAGTCTGGTTTAATGAATAAAAATGGATGATTCAGGTTCCATGACATGCTTATCTTGGCAGTGTGGATGTTAGGCGTGACCTATGAACTACAGTGATACTGAGGTGTGGGTTGGTGAGAGCAGAGTTGACATTACGTTGCCTCCAATGTACAGTGAAATATAGATCAAGATAACATAGAGGTTACTTTAGCACTTATATATATATTTTTTAAGTAAATCGTTTGCAGAATAGTCAGACCCAAGCCAATGGAATTAGTATCCAAAAGTGATTCAGTACATGACTATTCATGGTTATTCATGACTGTTAATGACTATTCATGGTTATTCATGACTGTTAATGACTATTCATGACTATAATATTCAGCTCATATGCAACCCTATACATTACATATGATCCTGTGCTGACAGTCCATAGAACATAGACATGACTGGAATGGTAATATCCCAACAGATAAACCAGACATATCCTGACTCAAAGGCTGTGCATTTAATTTCTCATTCAGTTTATAATGGCCTACTATGATAAATAGCATACTGAATGAATTTCTCATTCAGTTTATAACGGGCTATTATGATAAATAGCACACTGAATTAATTTCTCATTCAGTTTATAACGGGCTATTATGATAAATAGCACACTGAATTAATTTCACATTCAGTTTATAACGGGCTACTATGATAAATAGCACACTGAATTAATTTCTCATTCAGTTTATAATGGGCTACTATGATAAATAGCACACTGAATTAATTTCTCATTCAGTTTATAATGTCTACTATGATAAATAGCACACTGAATTAATTTCTCATTCAGTTTATAATGGGCTACTATGATAAATAGCACACTGAATTAATTTCTCATTCAGTTTATAACGGGCTATGATAAATAGCACACTGAATTCATTTCTCATTCAGTTTATAATGGGCTACTATGATAAATAGCATACTGAATTAATTTAGCTCAATGAATTTCTCACACTAAAATAAGGGGGTAGAGTCACAATAATTGGCATAAATCAAAGTAAATAACGCTTCTGAAAACCCCATACCATTTACTGTGTCCCCCTCTTGTTTGTACAGAGGAGTGTTCAGAAGGATAGTATTTCCACAAAGCGTCTGTCTCTGCTCGTCTGAACGTACAGTTCAAGAGACCCCACAACTCAGTGTTGTAGTAGTGTTTCTCTGCACTCAGTATGGACTGCGTAGTCATATGTCCTCCGAATACAGATGGGTTTCTTTACTCTTTAGAGAAACAAGAGAAGTTTAAGGAGTGAAAATCCCTTCTGTTACTTAGTTCAGTGGATCTAAAATTTAACGGCTGGGGGTCCCTGAGGAGAGGCTTGAGAACCACTAGTTCACGTAGTAAAGCCAGTAGATGAACGGCTGGGGGTCCCTGAGGAGAGGCTTGAAGACCACTAGTTCACGTAGTAAAGCCAGTAGATGAAGTTGAAGAGGGTAAAGGTGAAGGGGAAGACAACCCGTGACCATCTATCGATGGAGTTAACGTCCGTCAGGTTGGGGATTTTGATTATGAATTGAGAGGACCGCCTGCGTAGCCGTGTCTTCTTCACGTGAGCATGGGCGTTCCTCTCCCGGCCACTCAGAGCACTCGGTTTTCGGTACTGGAGGCCTGATTGGTTGAATATCATGGAGGTGGAGTTCCGTGTAGTTGTCTCGGTGATGCTGGTTGTGATCTCATTGCCGGCGCCAACTTCGTTGTGGATCTCCAGGGTTGTCAGGAGGATGTTGCCCTGAGAGTCAACCTATCAGAGGAAAGGACAGCAAGAGAAGAGAGGTCATGAGCTCATGGCCTTCTGAACTTTTCTGCAAAAAAATAAATTATTTGGCTGAACTTTGAAAACTTGGATTTTTTTACATATAGGATACAAACCTATACATCAAAACCTTCACTCCAAATCTACATTTCAAACCTAAAACCTTATTTTGAACCAGATTACCTGGAAGGACTATCCAGATTTTTTTTCTTCTAACAAACCAAAACCTGCAAAAGCAGAAACCTGGAGATAACATCCAACACAAAACCGAGTGAGTTCAGTCAACCTACTTCTGAATCCAAAAAGTAAAATCATCTGTAAATATTTTGTAATATACAGACCTCATGCTAAGGTAAGGCCACTAAGCTACCAAGCTTGCTAGGACAGGACGGGCATTGCGGCTGCAACGACAATTTGCACAGATGTGAAGTGAGAGATATGAAAGCCCCTTGATCTCAACAATGGCAGCAGAGCGTCACAGCCTCCCCCACCCAAATGCAGGGGCCTCTGAGGCTCCATGACTCCCCCGTGTAGAGATCATCCCACTTCCCCTTGGATATAAAAAAAAGAACACTGCAAGGAATAAGTACACAAATAAGTTCCAGAGACACTATTTGCTGATTGTGACAAAGAGGGGAACGTAAACAACGTGGTCCCCTCGAAGCCTACCATCCACTATGTACAGAACCAGCACGCGACAGACATGCAGCAGCTGTGACCTGTTTTTGTTGGTTATGTTGTCGTAGTTGTGTCTAGGGGGGCATACAGGGGAGGGAAGGCTGTCACCTCCAGGTAGGTGTTTGTCCCCCTGTGTGCTGAGGGTGTCAGGTTCTTGTCCGGTTCTGGCATGTAGGTCACCACAGACTAGTACATGTCCCCGGGTCTGGAAATGATTGATTTACCCCTCCAGGATGGAGAAGCTGTCTTCGTTAAAGTATGGGGATTCTAGTGGGGGGGATATAGGTAGCACACAAGAGGAAATTTTTCTCAGTTGAGATTATTTATGTATTTATTTCTAACCAGATGTAAAATGTTCCTGTTTTGATGAATTTAATAGAGTGGGTTAGGTCTGCTTTATACCAAGTTATCATACCCCCTGCATCTCTTCCCTGTTTCACACCTGGTAGGTTGGTGGATGGGACTACCAGCTCTCTGTAACCCACTGGGTCCGTCTCCTCTATACCAGGTTTCTTGAAGGATGACAATGTCTGTACTTCTAATTTATTTGGTGAAGTCCAGGTTCCTGCTCTTTAGGACAAAGTCAGATGACCTCCGACCTTTTAAGTTCCAGGATGAGATAGTAAAAGCTTTGTGTTCCATAGTGTCTAGTTGGTTGTTGATTATTGCTAGACAGCCATTTAAGACTTGCCATAGATTTTCAAGCCGAGTTAAGCCAGATATCCAATAATGAATACTGGACCTCCGTTTCAGACATCTAATAATGAATACTGGACCAGGGCAGCCAAAATACTAATGCTAGGTATGTTGAAAGTGTTGGAGAATACTAGGAATGAATCCCAAATGGCACAGTAGTCTCTATATAGTGCACTACTCTTGACCAGGGCTCATTGGGCTGTGGTCAAAAGTAAGGGACAGGGAAAGGGGAATACCTGGTCAGTTGTACAACTGAATGCATTCAACTGAAATGTGTCTTCCGCATTTAACCCAACCCCTCTGAATCAGAGAGGTGCCAGGGGGGGCTGCCTTAATGGACATCGTCGTCTTCAGCGCCCGGGAACAGTGGCGAACAGTGGGTTAACTTCTTTGCTCAGGGTCAAAACAACAGATTTTTACCTTGTCAGCTAGTGCACTATATACGGAATATGGTTCCATTTGGAATTCATACCTAGATGCTGTAACTGAATCTACCACTGCATGTGAATCTGATTGATGTCCATCCATTTGACAGCACTCTCCTAGAGAAGAATAACTGAATATAGGAACTTAATACTGAACTGACTCTAACACTGTTACTGTGAAGATCCACGTCTGGACTTATCAAGGACTTTCATCTCTATGATGCTATATGTCAGTTTATCTTAGTGGCAATATCATCCTTTCACCTAGGGCCCTCCTAATACTGTGTATAGTGTACTAGTACTTACAGGTCTGTGGAGGTCAATGGGAAGAATCCCCCAGAAAACAATGTTTTGATTTAGTTTTGATTGAGAAAATATATATATATATTTTTTAAACTCTGCATTGTTGGGAATGGGTTCGTAAGTAAGCATTTCACGGTAAAGTCTACACCTGTTGTATTCGTCGCATGTGACCAATCAAATTTGAACAATCAACATATCGTTGAGTACAATTAGTCTCAATCTCTGTCCGTTGTTATGTGACTTAAAATGTACTGTAGATAAAACAGGGACCCACAGTTAACAATCCAAGATGTCCAATTACAGAATAATAAAAAATAAACCTACTGACCATTTCTGAGGGGGTAAACGTTACCCTGTTGCCGTCGAACTTGGCCGCCCTGTCATTGTTGACCTTCTCTGCCAACTTCTTCTGCATCCGATGGCCCCGTCCGAAGAAGACGTAGTTGACGAAGGCGTACTCCAGCAGAGCCAGGAAGACGAACACGAAGCAGCCCATCAGGTACATGTCTATGGCCTTGACATAGGGGATCTTAGGGAGCGTCTCTCTCAGATGGGTGTTGATGGTGGTCAAGGTCAACACCGTGGTGATACCTGGAGCGGAAAGTTCCTTGGTTTGAAACAATAGGCATCACGGCACAAGAGCGGAGTTCGCCCACCTATAAGAAAATATCTGATTTGCTCTACCTCTGGGATATTGGGGTTTATTGACAAAACTAAATCTAATAAACTTGGTCAGTATAGATGGCCAATACCCAGATCCTATTTATACTAATCCTATTTACACAAGTGGGTTCTAAGTAGAGCCGATCAAATAAGGTGAGCAAAGATTTTGTTTCTCTTAACAGGGTGATTGAGCCCTTTTACATTCCAGGTAGTGAAGTAAAGTGTGTTATTTGGTTGACCAGTCATTATAGTAATCTAATAAGGTAATCAAACTTCAGCTTTAGAATTAGAATGAACTATTCACACGAAGTAAACAGAGGACATAACACAAACTGAACTAACAGTAACTTTGAGAGTAATAGCATCAATGAAAAGCTATTTCTAATCGTTTGAAGCTTATTGTTAATCAAAAGAAAATCAATATCATTTAAATGCAGTAGCCTAGAATGCCTCCCACCTCCCAGTCTCATATATACTGTAGCAGTCACATACTGCACATCCTGATATATACTGTAACAGTCACATACTGCACATCCTGATATACTGTAACAGTCACATACTGCACATCCTGATATATAAACAGCCACCACTAACATTGAGTGGCTGCTGCCAACACACTGACTCAACTCCAGCCACTTTAATAATGGGAATTGATGGGAATTGATGTAAAATATATCACTAGCCACTTTAAACAATGCTACTTAATATAATGTTTACATACCCTACATTATTTATCTCATCTCATATGTATATACTGTACTCGATACCATCTACTGCATCTTGCCTATGCCACTCTGTACCATCACTCATTCATATATCTTTATGTACATATTCTTTATCCCTTTACACTTGTGTGTATAAGGTAGTAGTTTTGGAATTGTTAGATAGATTACTCGTTGGTTATTACTGCATTGTCAGAACTAGAAGCACAAGCATTTCACTACACTCGCATTAACATCTGCTAACCATGTGTATGTGACAAATAACATTTCATTTGACTTATACTGTAACAGTCACATACTGCACATCCTGATATATACTGTAACAGTCACATACTGTACATCCTGATATATACTGTAACAGTCACATACTGCACATCCTGATATATACTGTAGCAGCAAATACAGACGTTGAGGATGCTGTAAATAGAGAGGGGAGGATGTGTTGACAGATGAAACGTTGAGGATGCTGTAAATAGAGAGGGGAGGATGTGTTGACAGATGAGACGTTGAGGATGCTGTAAAAGAGAGGAGAGGATGTGTTGACAGATTAGATGTTGGGGATGCTGTAAATAGAGAGGAGAGGATGTGTTGACAGATGAGACGTTGAGGATGCTGTAAAAGAGAGGAGAGGATGTGTTGACAGATTAGATGTTGGGGATGCTGTAAATAGAGAGGAGAGGATGTGTTGACAGATGAGACGTTGAGGATGCTGTAAAAGAGAGGAGAGGATGTGTTGACAGATTAGATGTTGGGGATGCTGTAAATAGAGAGGAGAGGATGTGTTGACAGATGAGACGTTGAGGATGCTGTAAATAGAGAGGGGAGGATGTGTTGACAGATGAGACGTTGAGGATGCTGTAAATAGAGAGGGGAGGATGTGTTGACAGATGAGACGTTGGGGATGCTGTTAATAGAGAGGGGAGGATGTGTTCTGACACATGAGACGTTGGGGATGCTGTAAATAGAGAGGGGAGGATGTGTTGACAGATGAGACGTTGAGAATACTGTAAAAGAGGAGAGGATGTGTTGACAGATGAGACGTTGAGGATGCTGTAAAAGAGAGGAGAGGATGTGTTGACAGATGAGACGTTGGGGATGCTGTAAATAGAGAGGGGAGGATGTGTTGACAGATGAAACGTTGAGGATGCTGTAAATAGAGAGGGGAGGATGTGTTGACAGATTAGATGTTGAGGATGCTGTAAATAGAGGGTGGAGGATGTGTTGACAGATGAGACGTTGAGGATGCTGTAAATAGAGAGGGGAGGATGTGTTGACAGATGAGATGTTGAGGATGCTGTAATGTTTGATCCACAGTCATAAGATGATGTGTTAAACCCTGGATTGTCCTGGACAGAATGAATCCGTTTGTTGTATTGTGAAGAAAACAGAAGAGGCACTTTAATGCACTCACGACTCCATTCTGTGTGCACCAAAATTACAATCTGTTTGCCTGAAGTGCTTTTTCAAATCAAATCAAATTGTATTAGTCACAAAACAACAGGTGTCGTAGACCTTACAGTGAAATGCTTACTTACAAGCTCTTAACCAACAATGCAGTTTAAAAAATATCAATAAGAAACATAAATAAAAGTAACAAGAAGTTAAAGAACAGCTGTAAAATAACAATAGCGAGGCTATATACAGGGTATTACGGTACAGAATCAATGTGGAGGCTATATACAGGGGGTACCGGTACAGAGTCAATGTGGAGGCTTTATACAGGGTATTACGGTACAGAATCAATGTGGAGGCTATGTACAGGGTATTACGGTACAGAGTCAATGTGGAGGCTATGTACAGGGTATTACGGTACAGAGTCAATGTCGAGGCTATATACAGGGGGTACCGGTACAGAGTCAATGTGGAGGCTATATACAGGGTATTACGGTACAGAGTCAATGTGGAGGCTATATACAGGGTATTACGGTACAGAGTCAACGTGGAGGCTATTTACAGGGGGTACCAGTACAGAGTCAATGTGGAGGCTATATACAGGGTGTTACGGTACAGAGTCAATGTGAAGGCTATATACAGGAGGGTACCGGTACAGAGTCAATGTGGAGGCTATATACAGGGGGTACCGGTACAGAGTCAATGTGGAGGCTATATACAGGGGGCACCGGTACAGAGTCAATGTGGAGGCTATATACAGGGTGTTACGGTACAGAGTCAATGTGAAGGCTATATACAGGAGGGTACCGGTACAGAGTCAATGTGTGGGGGCACTGGTTAGTTGAGGTAATTGAGGTAATATGTACATGTGGGTAGAGTTATTAAAGTGACTATGCATAGATAATAAAAGAGAGTAGCAGCAGCGCAAAAGGGGGGGGGGGGGGGGATGCAAATAGTCTGATTAGATGGTCAGGAGTCTTATTGCTTGGGGGTCATAGCTGTTTAGAAGCCTCTTGGACCTAGACTTGGCGCTCCAGTACCGCTTGCCGTGCGGTAGCAGAGAGAACAGGTTATGACTGGGGTGGCTGTAGTCTTTGACAATTTTTAGGGCCTTCCTCTGACACCGCCTGGTGTAGAGGTCCTGGATGGCAGGAAGCTTGGCCCCAGTGATGGCACTCTGTAGATCCTTACGGTCAGATGCAGAGCAATTGCCATACCAGGCGGTGATGCAACTGGTCAGGATGCTCTCAATGGCGCAACTGTAGAACCGTTTGTGTATCTGAGGACCCTTGCCAAATCTTTTCAGTCTCCCGAGGGGGAATAGGTTTTGTCGTGCCCTCTTCACAACTGTCTTGGTGTGCTTGGACCATTATATTTTGTTGGTGATGTGGACACCAAGGAACTTGAAGCTCTCAACCTGCTCCACTACAGCCCTGTCGATGAGAATGGGGGAGTGCTCGGTCCTCCTTTTCCTGTAGTCCACAATCTTCTCCTTAGTCTTGATCACGTTGAGGGAGAGGTTGTTGTCCTGGCACCAGAAGGCCAGGTCTCTGACCTCCTCCTCAAGATGGGTCACTCAACTGAGACTGTTCTTCTCTGTGTCATGGAGACTCTCTGCCAAAGCTGACTCTCTCTCCTCTGTTCTCATCCTCCTAGATCCAGCCGCTGCCTTTCACCCCGTGAACCATCAGCTCCCCCTTTCCACCCTCTCAGGCTCTATGAGATCCTCCCCTCCACCCTCTCAGGGCTGGGTGTCTCAGGCTCTATGAGATCCTCCCCTCCACCCTCTCAGGGCTAGGCGTCTCAGGCTCTACACACTATTGGATTGCATCCTACTTGGCAGGCCACTCCTACCAGGTGACATGGAGAGGATCTATGACTGCACCACGTAGTCTCACTACTGGTGTCCCCCAGGACTCGGTTCTAGGCCTATCCTCTTTGCTCTACGTTACATCTGCTCCTGCCACGCCCTCTACTGCTCATCCTGTGTCTCCTTTACCTGCCGCCACTCCCCCAGTGCTCTCTCTCTCCCTTGTGTGATTGTGTGGTTGGAGACAGGTGTGCTGGAGTCAGAGCAGATCCCCACCAGCTGCAACCTGTTCCATAACCAAGACCTCTACAAGTCCTGCCACTTCCACACTGCCAGATCGTAATCTCTGCTCAGCCAGTCTATGTTTCTAGCCGTTTATTACTATTTAGATCCTGTTATGCCTGTTTTCCTTGCCTGATACGGTTTTCCTCTCCGCTACAGTTCTGCCCGCTCTGACTCTGGTCCCCGTCTCCAGTCCCACGTCTCGTCATCCTGCTACTCTGTCCTGGAATCCCCACTCTACTACTCCCTTGGATTCCCCCCCAGACCTGCTTACCCTGTCTCAACCCCTCTCGCTCCAGCCTCATTCTCCTCACCTGGTTACCCTGTCTCAACCCCTCTCGCTCCAGCCTCATTCTCCGCACCTGGTTTCCTGCAACCCGCCCGAGCTTCCCCTGGACTGCTCTCCATCTTCCTGCTTCGTTTTAATAAATACCTTGGTGACTTGATCCCAGTCTCCTCGTCTGAGTCTGCTCTTTGGTTTCCCTGTTCCACTCCACGTAACACTCTATATACCAAGTCACTGGTCATATCATCACATGGTCTCTCCTATCACTGCTATGAGGATGGACCTCTCCTCTCCTCTCTATCGACCAAGTCACTCAGCTCTGTCATGTCCTCACATGGTCTCTCCTACATTTGCTATACAGATGACACTCAACTACTTTTATCCTTCCTCCCCTCTGACTCCCAGGTGGCGGCACGCATATTTCAACTTGGATGTCGGTCCACCACGTCAAGGTCAATATCGACAAGACAGAGCTGCTCTTACTCCCGGGGAATGCCTGCCCGTTCAAAGACCTTGCCATCACAGTTGACAACTCCACAGTGTTGTCCTCCCAGAGTGCAAAGAACCTGGCATGACCCTGGATAACACACTGTCATTCTCTGCAAACATCAAAACAGTGATTCACTCCTGCAGGTTCCTGCTCTACTCAGTGCTGTCTGGGCTCCCAGCTTGTGCCATTAAACCCCTGCAATTTATCCCAAACGCTGCAATCCACTTGGTTTTCAACCTTCCTCAATTCTCCCATGTTACCGCACTCCTCCGCACACTCCACTGGCTTCCAGTCGAAACTCACATCCACTACAACACCATGGTGTTTACCTACGGAGCAGCAAGAAAAACTGCCCTTCCCTACCTTCAGGCTATGATCAAACCCTACACCCCAACCCGAGCACTCCGTTCTGGTGGAACCAGGTTCCCCCTGAAGCTAGGACAGCAGAGTCCCTGCCCTTGTTCCCGAAAACATCTGAAACCCTACCTCTTCAAAGAGTATCTTAAATAACCCCATAGCACCCCCCTGGCATTCTGTGTCCCAATGCACTGGCTCAGAGGGGACAGTCACACTATCCCCGTCTCGCTCTCTCTCTCCAGATCAGAGGTCAGTTTTAAAGGCAGTACCTAAAGCCACTCTGGCAGCGGAGGCGTCGTAGTTGATCCAGAAGGAGACCCAGGACAGGATGGTGATCAGGATGGAGGGCATGTACGTCTGCAGGATGAAGTAGCCGATGTTCCTCTTTAGCTTGAAGCTCAGAGACAGACGTGGGTAGGCACCTGTAGGGAAAACAATATTGCGTCTTATTTCAAGACAGACATACAGAATGGACTGGACTAGACTAGACTGTACTACCTAGAGACAGTCTTGGGTAGGCACCTGTCTATAGAAACACAACGTAGTAAAAAAGAGGGAGAAGATGGAAAAAGGTGACAGAACTGCTGCTTAGCTCGAGCGGCACAAACACAGTGATAGGCTTATCTTATTTTGTGGCTTGTTTCACGTTCCCATAGCAACGGCAGTTTGTGTCACCATGGTAACAAGCAACCCTGGACCTAAGTCCAAATGATTTGTTCGCAACTTAGCATTGAGACCACAATGGAAATGGAAATTTACATTTCTCAGTATAATAATAATAATAAATGTTTATGCTTCGATGACATTACAGTTTCTCAATCGCGTACAATCATTTTCTGGAACAATCGATTTTCAAAACAGTACACTAGACAAAGAACTCTGGCCTTTTGCTAAACAGTCAATGCATTTCTAAAATGTAGTTGCCTTCTCAAAACATAAATAAGTTCATCAAAACTATATTATACCATCAAAATTGCAAATACATTCATCAAATACTCAGAATAGACAGTAGTCTATAGCTTCAGTAATAGAGTAGACAGTAGGCTATCGCTTCAGTAATAGAGTAGACAGTAGTCTATAGCTTCAATAACTCTCTAATACTGGATCACAGGACCACTACACTACAGGGCCCCAGACAATAACTATTATTCTGGATCACAGGACCACTACACTACAGGACCCCAGACAATAACTATTATTCTGGATCACAGGACCACTACACTACAGGACCCCAGACAATAACTATTATTCTGGATCACAGGACCACTACACTACAGGACCCCAGACAATAACTATTATTCTGGATCACAGCACAGGACCACTACACTACAGGACCCCAGACAATAACTATTATACTGGATCACAGCACAGGACCACTACACTACAGGACCCCAGACAATAACTATTATACTGGATCACAGCACAGGACCACTACACTACAGTACCCCAGACAATAACTATTATTCTGGATCACAGGACCACTACAGGACCCCAGACAATAACTATTATACTGGATCACAGGACCACTACACTACAGGACCCCAGACAATAACTATTATTCTGGATCACAGGACCACTACACTACAGGACCCCAGACAATAACTATTATTCTGGATCACAGGACCACTACACTACAGGACCCCAGACAATAACTATTATTCTGGATCACAGGACCACTACACTACAGGACCCCAGACAATAACTATTATTCTGGATCACAGGACCACTACACTACAGGACCCCAGACAATAACTATTATTCTGGATCACAGCACAGGACCACTACACTACAGGACCCCAGACAATAACTATTATACTGGATCACAGCACAGGACCACTACACTACAGGACCCCAGACAATAACTATTATACTGGATCACAGCACAGGACCACTACACTACAGTACCCCAGACAATAACTATTATTCTGGATCACAGGACCACTACAGGACCCCAGACAATAACTATTATTCTGGATCACAGGACCACTACACTACAGGACCCCAGACAATAACTATTATACTGGATCACAGCACAGGACCACTACACTACAGTACCCCAGACAATAACTATTATTCTGGATCACAGGACCACTACACTACAGGACCCCAGACAATAACTCTCTAATACTGGATCACAGGACCACTACACTACAGGACCCCAGACAATAACTATTATTCTGGATCACAGCACAGGACCACTACACTACAGGACCCCAGACAATAACTATTATTCTGGATCACTCTTCAATGGAGTGTTTGAGTACCTGAAAACGACATCACAATACAATACACAGGAACATAACATTTTGGAGGGAGCTGGGAGAGAGATTGTTGCGTAGTAAAAAAAAAAGTTACAATAAAGTTCGAGGCAATGGCAACTTCAGAGGCAGTTGGTCTGGTTTCTCTAACAAACAACGGAAACTTCATCAGAGGCTGTTGGTCTGGTTTCTCTAACAAAACAGAAACTTCATCAGAGGCTGTTGGTCTGGTTTCTCTAACAAAACAGAAACTTCATCAGAGGCTGTTGGTCTGGTTTCTCTAACAAAACAGAAACTTCAGAGGCAGTTGGTCTGGTTTCTCTAACAAAACAGAAACTTCATCAGAGGCTGTTGGTCTGGTTTCTCTAACAAAACAGAAACTTCATCAGAGGCTGTTGGTCTGGTTTCTCTAACAAAACAGAAACTTCATCAGAGGCTGTTGGTCTGGTTTCTCTAACAAAACAGAAACTTCATCAGAGGCTGTTGGTCTGGTTTCTCTAACAAAACAGAAACTTCAGAGGCAGTTGGTCTGGTTTCTCTAACAAAACAGAAACTTCAGAGGCAGTTGGTCTGGTTTCTCTAACAAAACAGAAACTTCATCAGAGGCTGTTGGTCTGGTTTCTCTAACAAAACAGAAACTTCATCAGAGGCTGTTGGTCTGGTTTCTCTAACAAAACAGAAACTTCAGAGGCAGTTGGTCTGGTTTCTCTAACAAAACAGAAACTTCATCAGAGGCTGTTGGTCTGGTTTTGTCTAACAAACAAAAAACAAATCACAAAAGAGTGCGCCAATTTTTTTGATAATGATACCAAACACGGGGACTGTATAATATGATCATGATACCAAACACGGGGACTGTATAATATGATCATGATACCAAACACGGGGACTGTATAATATGATCATGATACGTTTTGCAATATTACATAACTTCCACAAAACTCCCAGGTTTCCCAGAAATCCTAGTTGGAGGATTCTAGATTCCCTCCTGATTCCGGGAACCGTCAAACCTACGTTTTCTGTAAAAGCAACCCTAATCATGGCTCTCCATGGCCGTTACTGTACCTGTGGAAAAGACCACATTCCTGGAAACCAGTTTGTAGTCCACGATGGAGAACTGAGGCAGCTCGATGCGAGTCACTCCTGTCACAGCATTCTCCCCCCCTTTCCAGTAGAACTCGATGTCATCTGTGGTGTAGCCATCTGTCACACAGAAACACACAGGCATGCGCCATACTTAGTTCATTACTCAACATAATAGAAATCATAGTTGAATCTAGTTAACTATGCGAGTCTGACGAGAAATAACGTATTGTAGATTATTGAATGCAGTGAACTACTAAATATGTGCGAATGAAAGTAAAATATAGGTTATGTAACCCAAGCCAACAAACTAAAGCACTAACTTACACTAGCCTTGTCATTAATTTAGTTGACACATTAAGATGACTCATCTATTTCATTAGCATTCAGGCTAAGTGATATTTGTGGCTCGTGATGACAGAGTATGATGAAGTCCTGTGAATCACAGAAAGAGCAGAGGCTCGTGGGTAATAGATAGTTAGTTACATGAGGCTGACGTAAATCTACTATTAGCCTGATGTCTAGCTGACAACGCGTTTGTGTCCCCAATAGCACCCTATTCCAGATCAAAAGTAGTGTACTATATAGGGAATAGGGTTCTGGTCTAAAGTAGTGTACTATATAGGGAATAGGGTTCTGGTCTAAAGTAGTGTACTACATAGGGAATAGGGCTCTGGTCTAAAGTAGTGCACTATATAGGGAATAGAGCTCTGGTCTAAAGTAGTGCACTATATAGGGAATAGGGCTCTGGTCTAAAGTAGTGCACTATATAGGGAACAGGGCTCTGGTCTAAAGTAGTGCACTATATAGGGAACAGGCCTCTGGTCTAAAGTAGTGCACTATATAGGGAACAGGGCTCTGGTCTAAAGTAGTGCACTACATAGGGAACAGGGTGCCATTTTGGAGATAGCCTGACAGTGTTTCCAGTCTCATTGGTAGGCAGACCAACAGATACGCTGTTTACGGCTGTTCATAAGTGACCTTCAGCAGTTTTATGGGGAGACATGTACTGATGAGTTAGGAGACATCATGGATAAAGTACAGAGTCCACTCTATCGATCTCTCTCTTGATCTCCTCTTCAGAGGACTCTATCACCGCCTGGTATGGCAACTGCACCGCCTGGTATGGCAACTGCACACTACCTGCCCTTCAGGACACCTACAGCACTGGATGTCACAGGAAGGGCAAAAAGATCATCAAGGACCTCAGCCACCCGAGAAAAGGCCTGTTCACCCCGCTATCATCCAGAAGGCGAGGTCAGTACAAGTGCATCAAAGATGGGACTGAGAGACTGAAAAACACCTTACATTTCAGACTGTTAAATAGCCATACAACAGGTGTAGACCATGAAATGCTTACCTACAGGCCAACAGCGCAGTTCATAATAAAATATTTACTAAATAAACTAAAGCGATAAAAAAATTATACAAAAATGAGTAACACAGGAAATGTACATAACAATAACAAGGCTATTTACAGGTGGTACCGGTACTGAGTTAACGGGGATACAGGTTAGTCAAGGTAATTCGTGAAGTGACTATGAATAGATAATAAACAGCGAGTAGTAACAGAAAAATAGGTAAAAAGTAGGCTATGTAGAACAAAAATGCCTCTCTGACTTGTTGAATAAGAAATAACATTGACTCTATTAAAAGGGAATTTCTATTTGGAACATTCAAGAATGCAAATTGGACCCCGCCCCCAAATTGGAATGGGTCTAGGGATTCCGGCATGATGGTGTAAAAACAAAGAGGGGGGGGGGGGGGGGGGGGGGGGGTCAATGTGTAAATAGTCTGGGTGGCCATTTTATTAATTGTTCATCAGTCTTATGACTTGGGGGTCGAAGCTGTTAAGGAGCCTTTTGGTACTAGACTTGGTGCTCTGGTACCGCTTGCCGTGCGGTAGCAGAGAGAACAGTCTATGACTTGGGTGACTGGAGTCTGACAATTTATAGGGCCTTCCTCTGACACCGCCTGGTATAGAGGTCCTGGATGGCAGGAAGCTTGGACCCAGTGATGGCACTCTGTAGAGCCTTACGGTCAGATGCAGAGCAGTTGCCATACCAGGCGGTGAGGGGACTGAGCACGCACCCTTGAAGGGCCCCAGTGTTGAGGATCAGCGTGGCAGATGTGTTGCTGCCTACCCTTACCACCTGGGGGCAGCCAGTCAGGAAGTCCAGGATCCAGTTGCAGAGGGAGGTGTTCAGTCCCAGGGTCCTTAGCTTCGTGATGAGCTTTGTGGGCACTATGGTGCTTTGTGGGAACCATAACGCAGAGCTGTAGTCAATGAACAGCATTCTCACATAGGTGTTCCTTTTGTCCAGGTGGGAAAGGGCAGTGTGGAGTGCGATTGAGATTTTGTTATCTGTGGATCTGTTGGGGCAGTATGCAAATTGGAGTAGGTCTAGGGTTTCCGGCATGATGGTGTTGATGTGAGCCATGACCAGCCTTTCAACGCACTTCATGGCTACCGACGTGAGTGCTACGGGGCGGTAATCATTTAGGCAGGTTACCTTCGCTTTCTTGGGCACCGAGATGGTCTGTTTGAAACATGTAAGTACTATAGACTCAGTCAGGGAGAGGTTGAAAATGTCAGTGAAGACACTTGCCAGTTGGTCCATGCATGCTTTGAGTACATGTCCTGGTAATCTGTCTGGTCCCGCAGCTTTGTGAATGTTGACCTATTTAAAGGTCTTGCTCACATCAGCTACAGGGAGTGTGATCACACAGTCATCCGGAACAGCTGGTGCTCTCATACATGCTTCAGTGTTGCTTGCCTCGAAGTGAGCATAAAAGGCACTTAGCTAGTCTGGTAGGCTCGCATCACTGGGCAGCTCGCGACTCGGTTTCCCTTTGTAGCCCATAATAGTCCTGTATTGGCGTTTTGCCTGTTTGATGATTTGTCTGAGGGCATAGCGGGATTTCTTAATAGCTTGGGGATTCGAGTCAGCAAACTTTCAGTTACTGGCCCAATGCTCTAACCACTAGGCTACCTGCCGCTCTAGCCTTTAGCTTAGTGCGGATGTTGCGTGTAATCCATGGCTTCTGGTTGGGAAATGTACGTACAGTCACTGTGGAGACAACGTCGTTGATGCACTTATTTATGAAGCCGGTGACTGGCATGCAATTGGATGGATCCGGGAACATATTCCAGTCTGTGCAGGAAAACAGTCCTGTAGTTTATCATCCGCGTCATCTGACCAGTTCCGTATTGACTGAGTCACTGGTACTTCCTGCTTTAGTTTTTGCTTGTAAGCAGGGATCCGGAGGATAGAATTATGGTTAGATTTGCCAAATGGAGGTCGAGGGAGAGCTTTGTATGTGTCTCTGTGTATGGAGTAAAGGTGGTCTAGAGTTTTTTCCCCTCTGGTTGCACATGTAACATACTGATAGAAATTAGATCAAATGGATTTAAGTTTCCCTGCATTAATGTCCCCGGCCACTAGGAGTGCCACATCTGGATGAGCATTTTATTGCTGGCTTATGGCCTTATAGAGTTGGTTGAATGTGGTCTTAGTGCCAGCGTCGGTTTGTGGTGGTAAATAGATGGCTACGAATAATATAGATGAGAACTCTTGGTAGATAATGTGGTCTACAGCTTATCATGAGGTATTCTACCTCGAGACTTCTTTAATATTAGACGACGTGCACCAGCAGTTATTGACAAATACACACCCCCGCCCCTCGTCTTAACAGATGTAGCTGCTCTGTCCTGCCGATTCATGGAGAAGTCAGCCAGCTCTATATTATCCGTGTCGTCGTTCAGCCAGGTCTCGGTGAAACATAAGATGACAGTTTTTTATATCCCGTTGGTAGAATAGTCTTAATCGTAGATCGTCCAGTTTGTTTTCCAATGATTGGCTGCACGTTGGCCAATAGTACGGAGGGTAGTGGTGGTTTACCTATTCGTCGGCGAAAGCCTTGCAACCCGCCCTCCTCCCGCTTTTCCTCCGTCTTTTCCTCACGCTGATGATGGGGATTTGGGCCTTGTCTTGACAAAGCAGTATATCCTTCGAGTTAGACTCATTAAAGAAAAAAAAACTCTTCATTCAGTTCGAGGTGAGTAGTCGCTGTTCTGATGTCCAGAAGCTCTTTTCGGTCATAAGAGACGATAGCAGCATCATTATGTACAAAATAAGTTACAAACAATGTGGAAAAACAGCACAGTTGGTTAGGAGCCAGTAAAACGACAGCCATCCCCTCCGGCGCAATTATACCGTCACTAGCTGACCCCCGTCCAGTACCCTGCCCTGAGCTTAGTCACCGTCACTAGCTGGCCCCCGTCCAGTACCCTGCCCTGAGCTTAGTCACCGTCACTAGCTGACCCCCGTCCAGTACCCTGCCCTGAGCTTAGTCACCGTCACTAGCTGGCCCCCGTCCAGTACCCTGCCCTGAGCTTAGTCACCGTCACTAGCTGACCCCCGTCCAGTACCCTGCCCTGAGCTTAGTCACCGTCACTAGCTGACCCCCGTCCAGTACCCTGCCCTGAGCTTAGTCACCGTCACTAGCTGGCCCCCGTCCAGTACCCTGCCCTGAGCTTAGTCACCGTCACTAGCTGACCCCCATCCAGTACCCTGCCCTGAGCTTAGTCACAGTCACTAGCTGACCCCCGTCCAGTACCCTGCCCTGAGCTTAGTCACCGTCACTAGCTGGCCCCCGTCCAGTACCCTGCCCTGAGCTTAGTCACCGTCACTAGCTGGCCCCCGTCCAGTACCCTGCCCTGAGCTTAGTCACCGTCACTAGCTGACCCCCGTCCAGTACCCTGCCCTGAGCTTAGTCACCGTCACTAGCTGACCCCCGTCCAGTACCCTGCCCTGAGCTTAGTCACCGTCACTAGCTGGCCCCCGTCCAGTACCCTGCCCTGAGCTTAGTCACCGTCACTAGCTGGCCCCCGTCCAGTACCCTGCCCTGAGCTTAGTCACCGTCACTAGCTGGCCCCCGTCCAGTACCCTGCCCTGAGCTTAGTCACCGTCACTAGCTGGCCCCCGTCCAGTACCCTGCCCTGAGCTTAGTCACCGTCACTAGCTGGCCCTCGTCCAGTACCCTGCCCTGAGCTTAGTCACCGTCACTAGCTGGCCCCCGTCCAGTACCCTGCCCTGAGCTTAGTCACCGTCACTAGCTGACCCCCGTCCAGTACCCTGCCCTGAGCTTAGTCACCGTCACTAGCTGACCCCCGTCCAGTACCCTGCCCTGAGCTTAGTCACCGTCACTAGCTGGCCCCCGTCCAGTACCCTGCCCTGAGCTTAGTCACCGTCACTAGCTGACCCCCGTCCAGTACCCTGCCCTGAGCTTAGTCACCGTCACTAGCTGACCCCCGTCCAGTACCCTGCCCTGAGCTTAGTCACCGTCACTAGCTGACCCCCGTCCAGTACCCTGCCCTGAGCTTAGTCACCGTCACTAGACGGCTACCACCCGGTTACTCAACCCTGCACCTTAGAGGCTGCTGCCTTATGTACATAGACATGGAATCACTGGTCACTTTAATAATGTTTACATACTGTTTTACTCATTTCATATGTATATACTGTATTATAGTCAATGCTCATCCTATTCAACTATGGCTGGAAATGTACTATTCGATCCTACAGATATGGACAGTATGTGGATAGAATATATAGTATAGTGTCTATACATCGCATCACATTATTATTTTTTATACACCGGACTCCGACATTGCTTGTCCTAATATTTATATATTTCTTAATTTAATTATATTACTTTTATCTTGTGTGTATTGTTGTGAATTGTTAGATATTACTGCACTGTTGGAGCTAGGAACAGCATTTCCCTACACCCGCAATAAGATCTGCTAAATATGTGTATGTGACCAATAATTTGATTTGGTTTGATATCTAGTTTACTCACAGCTCTCTATCTCCAGAGTACAGTTCTGTTCGTCCAGTGGGTATCTCCTCAGGTCCATCATACAGGCAGCCGTCGTTGTTATCCTACATCAAACAGACCAACATTATGACACAGATTAAGAAACAGGCATGCGAGTCCATGAACGTTTCCCTTTATAGTGCACTACTTCTGACCAAAGCCCCTCTGGTGAAAACTAGTACACTAGGGAATAGGGTGCCATTTGGGACTGAATAAAGATAGGCAAACACATCCTACAGAAAGGTACAGACATGCTGATATTTATTTATTTAATTTAACCAGGAAAGTCAGTTAAGAACAAATTCTTATTTACAATGACGGCCAACACCAGCCAAACCCGGACTACGTTGGGCCAATTGTCGGTTCCCACAACTATGGGACTCCCAATCACGGCCGGTTGTGGTGACGCCTCAAGCAATGAGATGCAGTGCCTTAGACTGCTGCGCCACTCGGGAGCCCTGATAGACAGAGTAAAAATTCTGGACTGGCCTCCTGAACAGGACCGGCCACCTGAACAGGACTGACATGCTCGGATTCTCCGTACCTTAGCACACATGCACACACCCACCCACTTATTACCCCCCCACACACACCACACACACACCACACACACACCACACACACACCACACACACACACCACACACACACCACACACACACACACCACACACACACACAGCAATGAGAATGTCAGCCCTTTTCCAGCTGCCACCTCCAGAGCTAGAAAGAGCTGTGTGGGTTCTATTTGTCTGTGTTGAACCAACAACATGAAGCCCTGAACACGCAGGTCCTGAAGAAACCTCTGGTTGAAACATGAACCCACTACAGCAGTCTCTTCTGGAGGTGTGCCCTGGCACTGGTCTGACTCACTAAGACGACACATACGTTAATAGAGAGCCATTGGCCTGGTCTCAATGAACCAACACACTGCCTGTCTGGTCCGATGTGGACTGTTTAAATGAGCCAGCACACTGCCTGTCTGGTCAGATGTGGCCTGGTCTCAATGAGCCAACACACTGCCTGTCTGGTCCGACGTGGACTGTTTAAATGAACCAACACACTGCCTGTCTGGTCCGATGTGGACTGGTCTCAATGAGCCAACACACTGCCTGTCTGGTCCGATGTGGACTGGTCTCAATGAGCCAACACACTGCCTGGCTGGTCCGATGTGGCCTGGTCTCAATGAGCCAGCACACTGCCTGTCTGGTCCGATGTGGACTGGTCTCAATGAGCCAGCACACTGCCTGTCTGGTCCGATGTGGACTGTTTAAATGAGCCAGCACACTGCCTGTCTGGTCCGATGTGGCCTGGTCTCAATGAGCCAACACACTGCCTGTCTGGTCCGATGTGGCCTGGTCTCAATGAGCCAACACACTGCCTGTCTGGTCCGATGTGGACTGTTTAAATGAGCCAGCACACTGCCTGTCTGGTCCGATGTGGCCTGGTCTCAATGAGCCAGCACACTGCCTGTCTGGTCCGATGTGGCCTGTTTAAATGAACCAGCACACTGCCTGTCTGGTCAGATGTGGACTGTTTAAATGAACCAACACACTGCCTGTCTGGTCCGATGTGGCCTGGTCTCAATGAACCAACACACTGCCTGTCTGGTCCGATGTGGACTGGTCTCAATGAGCCAACACACTGCCTGTCTGGACGGATGTGGACTGGTCTCAATGAGCCAGCACACTGCCTGTCTGGTCCGATGTGGCCTGGTCTCAATGAACCAACACACTGCCTGTCTGGTCCGATGTGGCCTGTTTAAATGAACCAGCACACTGCCTGTCTGGTCCGATGTGGCCTGGTCTCAATGAACCAACACACTGCCTGTCTGGTCCGATGTGGCCTGGTCTCAATGAGCCAGCACACTGCCTGTCTGGTCCGATGTGGCCTGGTCTCAATGAACCAACACACTGCCTGTCTGGTCCGATGTGGACTGGTCTCAATGAGCCAGCACACTGCCTGTCTGGTCCGATGTGGCCTGGTCTCAATGAACCAACACACTGCCTGTCTGGTCCGATGTGGACTGGTCTCAATGAGCCAGCACACTGCCTGTCTGGTCCGATGTGGACTGGTCTCAATGAACCAACACACTGCCTGTCTGGTCCGATGTGGCCTGTTTAAATGAACCAGCACACTGCCTGTCTGGTCAGATGTGGCCTGGTCTCAATGAGCCAAAACACTGTCTGTCTGGTCCGATGTGGCCTGTTTAAATGAGCCAACACACTGCCTGTCTGGTCCGATGTGGACTGTTTAAATGAACCAACACACTGTCTGTCTGGTCCGATGTGGCCTGTTTAAATGAACCAACACACTGCCTGTCTGGTCCGATGTGGACTGGTCTCAATGAACCAACACACTGCCTGTCTGGTCCGATGTGGCCTGTTTAAATGAACCAGCACACTGCCTGTCTGGTCCGATGTGGACTGGTCTCAATGAGCCAGCACACTGCCTGTCTGGTCCGATGTGGACTGTTTAAATGAGCCAGCACACTGCCTGTCTGGTCCGATGTGGCCTGGTCTCAATGAGCCAACACACTGCCTGTCTGGTCCGATGTGGCCTGTTTAAATGAACCAGCACACTGCCTGTCTGGTCAGATGTGGACTGTTTAAATGAACCAACACACTGCCTGTCTGGTCCGATGTGGCCTGGTCTCAATGAACCAACACACTGCCTGTCTGGTCCGATGTGGACTGGTCTCAATGAGCCAACACACTGCCTGTCTGGACCGATGTGGACTGGTCTCAATGAGCCAGCACACTGCCTGTCTGGTCCGATGTGGCCTGGTCTCAATGAACCAACACACTGCCTGTCTGGTCCGATGTGGCCTGTTTAAATGAACCAGCACACTGCCTGTCTGGTCCGATGTGGCCTGGTCTCAATGAACCAACACACTGCCTGTCTGGTCCGATGTGGCCTGGTCTCAATGAGCCAGCACACTGCCTGTCTGGTCAGATGTGGCCTGGTCTCAATGAGCCAGCACACTGCCTGTCTGGTCCGATGTGGCCTGGTCTCAATGAACCAACACACTGCCTGTCTGGTCCGATGTGGACTGGTCTCAATGAGCCAGCACACTGCCTGTCTGGTCCGATGTGGCCTGGTCTCAATGAACCAACACACTGCCTGTCTGGTCCGATGTGGACTGGTCTCAATGAGCCAGCACACTGCCTGTCTGGTCCGATGTGGACTGGTCTCAATGAACCAACACACTGCCTGTCTGGTCCGATGTGGCCTGTTTAAATGAACCAGCACACTGCCTGTCTGGTCAGATGTGGCCTGGTCTCAATGAGCCAAAACACTGTCTGTCTGGTCCGATGTGGCCTGTTTAAATGAGCCAACACACTGCCTGTCTGGTCCGATGTGGACTGTTTAAATGAACCAACACACTGTCTGTCTGGTCCGATGTGGCCTGTTTAAATGAACCAACACACTGCCTGTCTGGTCCGATGTGGACTGGTCTCAATGAACCAACACACTGCCTGTCTGGTCCGATGTGGCCTGTTTAAATGAACCAGCACACTGCCTGTCTGGTCCGATGTGGCCTGGTCTCAATGAACCAGCACACTGCCTGTCTGGTCCGATGTGGCCTGTTTAAATGAACCAGCACACTGCCTGTCTGGTCCGATGTGGCCTGGTCTCAATGAACCAGCACACTGCCTGTCTGGTCCGATGTGGCCTGGTCTCAATGAACCAGCACACTGCCTGTCTGGTCCGATGTGGCCTGTTTAAATGAACCAGCACACTGCCTGTCTGGTCCGATGTGGCCTGGTCTCAATGAGCCAACACACTGCCTGTCTGGTCCGATGTGGACTGTTTAAATGAACCAGCACACTGCCTGTCTGGTCCGATGTGGACTGTTTAAATGAACCAACACACTGCCTGTCTGGTCCGATGTGGACTGTTTAAATGAACCAACACACTGCCTGTCTGGTCCGATGTGGACTGTTTAAATGAACCAACACACTGTCTGTCTGGTCCGATGTGGCCTGTTTAAATGAACCAACACACTGTCTGTCTGGTCCGATGTGGCCTGTTTAAATGAACCAACACACTGCCTGTCTGGTCCGATGTGGACTGTTTAAATGAACCAACACACTGCCTGTCTGGTCCGATGTGGCCTGTTTAAATGAACCAACACACTGCCTGTCTGGTCCGATGTGGACTGTTTAAATGAGCCAGCACACTGCCTGTCTGGTCCGATGTGGCCTGGTCTCAATGAGCCAACACACTGCCTGTCTGGTCCGATGTGGACTGTTTAAATGAGCCAGCACACTGCCTGTCTGGTCCGATGTGGCCTGGTCTCAATGAGCCAACACACTGCCTGTCTGGTCCGATGTGGACTGTTTAAATGAGCCAGCACACTGCCTGTCTGGTCCGATGTGGCCTGGTCTCAATGAGCCAACACACTGCCTGTCTGGTCCGATGTGGCCTGGTCTCAATGAACCAACACACTGCCTGTCTGGTCCGATGTGGACTGGTCTCAATGAACCAGCACACTGCCTGTCTGGTCCGATGTGGACTGGTCTCAATGAACCAACACACTGCCTGTCTGGTCCGATGTGGCCTGTTTAAATGAACCAGCACACTGCCTGTCTGGTCCGATGTGGCCTGGTCTCAATGAACCAGCACACTGCCTGTCTGGTCCGATGTGGACTGTTTAAATGAACCAACACACTGCCTGTCTGGTCCGATGTGGACTGGTCTCAATGAGCCAACACACTGCCTGTCTGGTCCGATGTGGACTGTTTAAATGAACCAGCACACTGCCTGTCTGGTCCGATGTGGCCTGGTCTCAATGAGCCAGCACACTGCCTGTCTGGTCCGATGTGGACTGTTTAAATGAACCAACACACTGCCTGTCTGGTCCGATGTGGACTGGTCTCAATGAGCCAACACACTGCCTGTCTGGTCCGATGTGGACTGTTTAAATGAACCAGCACACTGCCTGTCTGGTCCGATGTGGCCTGGTCTCAATGAACCAACACACTGCCTGTCTGGTCCGATGTGGCCTGTTTAAATGAACCAACACACTGTCTGTCTGGTCAGATGTGGCCTGTTTAAATGAACCAGCACACTGCCTGTCTGGTCCGATGTGGACTGTTTAAATGAACCAACACACTGTCTGTCTGGTCCGATGTGGCCTGTTTAAATGAACCAACACACTGTCTGTCTGGTCAGATGTGGCCTGTTTAAATGAACCAACACACTGCCTGTCTGGTCCGATGTGGACTGTTTAAATGAACCAACACACTGTCTGTCTGGTCCGATGTGGCCTGTTTAAATGAACCAACACACTGTCTGTCTGGTCCGATGTGGCCTGGTCTCAATGAGCCAACACACTGCCTGTCTGGTCCGATGTGGCCTGGTCTCAATGAGCCAACACACTGCCTGTCTGGTCCGATGTGGACTGTTTAAATGAGCCAGCACACTGCCTGTCTGGTCCGATGTGGCCTGGTCTCAATGAGCCAGCACACTGCCTGTCTGGTCCGATGTGGACTGTTTAAATGAGCCAGCACACTGCCTGTCTGGTCAGATGTGGACTGTTTAAATGAACCAACACACTGCCTGTCTGGTCCGATGTGGCCTGGTCTCAATGAGCCAGCACACTGCCTGTCTGGTCAGATGTGGCCTGGTCTCAATGAGCCAGCACACTGCCTGTCTGGTCCGATATGGCCTGGTCTCAATGAACCAACACACTGCCTGTCTGGTCCGATGTGGACTGGTCTCAATGAGCCAGCACACTGCCTGTCTGGTCCGATGTGGCCTGGTCTCAATGAACCAACACACTGCCTGTCTGGTCCGATGTGGCCTGTTTAAATGAACCAGCACACTGCCTGTCTGGTCAGATGTGGCCTGGTCTCAATGAGCCAAAACACTGTCTGTCTGGTCCGATGTGGCCTGTTTAAATGAGCCAACACACTGCCTGTCTGGTCCGATGTGGACTGTTTAAATGAACCAACACACTGTCTGTCTGGTCCGATGTGGCCTGTTTAAATGAACCAACACACTGCCTGTCTGGTCCGATGTGGACTGGTCTCAATGAACCAACACACTGCCTGTCTGGTCCGATGTGGCCTGTTTAAATGAACCAGCACACTGCCTGTCTGGTCCGATGTGGCCTGGTCTCAATGAACCAGCACACTGCCTGTCTGGTCCGATGTGGCCTGTTTAAATGAACCAGCACACTGCCTGTCTGGTCCGATGTGGCCTGGTCTCAATGAACCAGCACACTGCCTGTCTGGTCCGATGTGGCCTGGTCTCAATGAACCAGCACACTGCCTGTCTGGTCCGATGTGGCCTGTTTAAATGAACCAGCACACTGCCTGTCTGGTCCGATGTGGCCTGGTCTCAATGAGCCAACACACTGCCTGTCTGGTCCGATGTGGACTGTTTAAATGAACCAGCACACTGCCTGTCTGGTCCGATGTGGACTGTTTAAATGAACCAACACACTGCCTGTCTGGTCCGATGTGGACTGTTTAAATGAGCCAGCACACTGCCTGTCTGGTCCGATGTGGCCTGGTCTCAATGAGCCAACACACTGCCTGTCTGGTCCGATGTGGCCTGGTCTCAATGAGCCAACACACTGCCTGTCTGGTCCGATGTGGACTGTTTAAATGAACCAACACACTGTCTGTCTGGTCCGATGTGGCCTGTTTAAATGAACCAACACACTGCCTGTCTGGTCCGATGTGGCCTGGTCTCAATGAACCAGCACACTGCCTGTCTGGTCCGATGTGGCCTGTTTAAATGAACCAGCACACTGCCTGTCTGGTCCGATGTGGCCTGTTTAAATGAACCAACACACTGCCTGTCTGGTCCGATGTGGACTGTTTAAATGAGCCAGCACACTGCCTGTCTGGTCCGATGTGGCCTGGTCTCAATGAGCCAACACACTGCCTGTCTGGTCCGATGTGGACTGTTTAAATGAGCCAGCACACTGCCTGTCTGGTCCGATGTGGCCTGGTCTCAATGAGCCAACACACTGCCTGTCTGGTCCGATGTGGCCTGGTCTCAATGAGCCAACACACTGCCTGTCTGGTCCGATGTGGACTGTTTAAATGAACCAACACACTGTCTGTCTGGTCCGATGTGGCCTGTTTAAATGAACCAACACACTGCCTGTCTGGTCCGATGTGGCCTGGTCTCAATGAGCCAACACACTGCCTGTCTGGTCCGATGTGGCCTGGTCTCAATGAGCCAACACACTGCCTGTCTGGTCCGATGTGGACTGTTTAAATGAACCAACACACTGTCTGTCTGGTCCGATGTGGCCTGTTTAAATGAACCAACACACTGCCTGTCTGGTCCGATGTGGACTGGTCTCAATGAGCCAGCACACTACCTGTCTGGTCCGATGTGGCCTGGTCTCAATGAGCCAGCACACTGCCTGTCTGGTCCGATGTGGACTGTTTAAATGAACCAACACACTGCCTGTCTGGTCCGATGTGGACTGGTCTCAATGAGCCAACACACTGCCTGTCTGGTCCGATGTGGACTGTTTAAATGAACCAGCACACTGCCTGTCTGGTCCGATGTGGCCTGGTCTCAATGAACCAACACACTGCCTGTCTGGTCCGATGTGGCCTGTTTAAATGAACCAACACACTGTCTGTCTGGTCAGATGTGGCCTGTTTAAATGAACCAGCACACTGCCTGTCTGGTCCGATGTGGACTGTTTAAATGAACCAACACACTGTCTGTCTGGTCCGATGTGGCCTGTTTAAATGAACCAACACACTGTCTGTCTGGTCAGATGTGGCCTGTTTAAATGAACCAACACACTGCCTGTCTGGTCCGATGTGGACTGTTTAAATGAACCAACACACTGTCTGTCTGGTCCGATGTGGCCTGTTTAAATGAACCAACACACTGTCTGTCTGGTCCGATGTGGCCTGGTCTCAATGAGCCAACACACTGCCTGTCTGGTCCGATGTGGCCTGGTCTCAATGAGCCAACACACTGCCTGTCTGGTCCGATGTGGACTGTTTAAATGAGCCAGCACACTGCCTGTCTGGTCCGATGTGGCCTGGTCTCAATGAGCCAGCACACTGCCTGTCTGGTCCGATGTGGACTGTTTAAATGAGCCAGCACACTGCCTGTCTGGTCAGATGTGGACTGTTTAAATGAACCAACACACTGCCTGTCTGGTCCGATGTGGCCTGGTCTCAATGAGCCAGCACACTGCCTGTCTGGTCAGATGTGGCCTGGTCTCAATGAGCCAGCACACTGCCTGTCTGGTCCGATATGGCCTGGTCTCAATGAACCAACACACTGCCTGTCTGGTCCGATGTGGACTGGTCTCAATGAGCCAGCACACTGCCTGTCTGGTCCGATGTGGCCTGGTCTCAATGAACCAACACACTGCCTGTCTGGTCCGATGTGGCCTGTTTAAATGAACCAGCACACTGCCTGTCTGGTCAGATGTGGCCTGGTCTCAATGAGCCAAAACACTGTCTGTCTGGTCCGATGTGGCCTGTTTAAATGAGCCAACACACTGCCTGTCTGGTCCGATGTGGACTGTTTAAATGAACCAACACACTGTCTGTCTGGTCCGATGTGGCCTGTTTAAATGAACCAACACACTGCCTGTCTGGTCCGATGTGGACTGGTCTCAATGAACCAACACACTGCCTGTCTGGTCCGATGTGGCCTGTTTAAATGAACCAGCACACTGCCTGTCTGGTCCGATGTGGCCTGGTCTCAATGAACCAGCACACTGCCTGTCTGGTCCGATGTGGCCTGTTTAAATGAACCAGCACACTGCCTGTCTGGTCCGATGTGGCCTGGTCTCAATGAACCAGCACACTGCCTGTCTGGTCCGATGTGGCCTGGTCTCAATGAACCAGCACACTGCCTGTCTGGTCCGATGTGGCCTGTTTAAATGAACCAGCACACTGCCTGTCTGGTCCGATGTGGCCTGGTCTCAATGAGCCAACACACTGCCTGTCTGGTCCGATGTGGACTGTTTAAATGAACCAGCACACTGCCTGTCTGGTCCGATGTGGACTGTTTAAATGAACCAACACACTGCCTGTCTGGTCCGATGTGGACTGTTTAAATGAACCAACACACTGCCTGTCTGGTCCGATGTGGACTGTTTAAATGAACCAACACACTGTCTGTCTGGTCCGATGTGGCCTGTTTAAATGAACCAACACACTGTCTGTCTGGTCCGATGTGGCCTGTTTAAATGAACCAGCACACTGCCTGTCTGGTCCGATGTGGCCTGTTTAAATGAACCAACACACTGCCTGTCTGGTCCGATGTGGACTGTTTAAATGAGCCAGCACACTGCCTGTCTGGTCCGATGTGGCCTGGTCTCAATGAGCCAACACACTGCCTGTCTGGTCCGATGTGGACTGTTTAAATGAGCCAGCACACTGCCTGTCTGGTCCGATGTGGCCTGGTCTCAATGAGCCAACACACTGCCTGTCTGGTCCGATGTGGACTGTTTAAATGAGCCAGCACACTGCCTGTCTGGTCCGATGTGGCCTGGTCTCAATGAGCCAACACACTGCCTGTCTGGTCCGATGTGGCCTGGTCTCAATGAGCCAACACACTGCCTGTCTGGTCCGATGTGGACTGTTTAAATGAGCCAGCACACTGCCTGTCTGGTCCGATGTGGCCTGGTCTCAATGAGCCAACACACTGCCTGTCTGGTCCGATGTGGACTGTTTAAATGAGCCAGCACACTGCCTGTCTGGTCCGATGTGGCCTGGTCTCAATGAGCCAACACACTGCCTGTCTGGTCCGATGTGGCCTGGTCTCAATGAGCCAACACACTGCCTGTCTGGTCCGATGTGGACTGTTTAAATGAACCAACACACTGTCTGTCTGGTCCGATGTGGCCTGTTTAAATGAACCAACACACTGCCTGTCTGGTCCGATGTGGCCTGGTCTCAATGAACCAGCACACTGCCTGTCTGGTCCGATGTGGCCTGTTTAAATGAACCAGCACACTGCCTGTCTGGTCCGATGTGGCCTGTTTAAATGAACCAACACACTGCCTGTCTGGTCCGATGTGGACTGTTTAAATGAGCCAGCACACTGCCTGTCTGGTCCGATGTGGCCTGGTCTCAATGAGCCAACACACTGCCTGTCTGGTCCGATGTGGACTGTTTAAATGAGCCAGCACACTGCCTGTCTGGTCCGATGTGGCCTGGTCTCAATGAGCCAACACACTGCCTGTCTGGTCCGATGTGGCCTGGTCTCAATGAGCCAACACACTGCCTGTCTGGTCCGATGTGGACTGTTTAAATGAACCAACACACTGTCTGTCTGGTCCGATGTGGCCTGTTTAAATGAACCAACACACTGCCTGTCTGGTCCGATGTGGCCTGGTCTCAATGAACCAGCACACTGCCTGTCTGGTCCGATGTGGCCTGTTTAAATGAACCAGCACACTGCCTGTCTGGTCCGATGTGGCCTGTTTAAATGAACCAGCACACTGCCTGTCTGGTCCGATGTGGCCTGTTTAAATGAACCAACACACTGCCTGTCTGGTCCGATGTGGACTGTTTAAATGAGCCAGCACACTGCCTGTCTGGTCCGATGTGGCCTGGTCTCAATGAGCCAACACACTGCCTGTCTGGTCCGATGTGGACTGTTTAAATGAGCCAGCACACTGCCTGTCTGGTCCGATGTGGCCTGGTCTCAATGAGCCAACACACTGCCTGTCTGGTCCGATGTGGACTGTTTAAATGAGCCAGCACACTGCCTGTCTGGTCCGATGTGGCCTGGTCTCAATGAGCCAACACACTGCCTGTCTGGTCCGATGTGGCCTGGTCTCAATGAGCCAACACACTGCCTGTCTGGTCCGATGTGGACTGTTTAAATGAACCAACACACTGTCTGTCTGGTCCGATGTGGCCTGTTTAAATGAACCAACACACTGCCTGTCTGGTCCGATGTGGCCTGGTCTCAATGAACCAGCACACTGCCTGTCTGGTCCGATGTGGCCTGGTCTCAATGAACCAACACACTGCCTGTCTGGTCCGATGTGGACTGGTCTCAATGAACCAGCACACTGCCTGTCTGGTCCGATGTGGACTGGTCTCAATGAACCAACACACTGCCTGTCTGGTCCGATGTGGCCTGTTTAAATGAACCAGCACACTGCCTGTCTGGTCCGATGTGGCCTGGTCTCAATGAACCAGCACACTGCCTGTCTGGTCCGATGTGGCCTGTTTAAATGAACCAGCACACTGCCTGTCTGGTCCGATGTGGCCTGGTCTCAATGAACCAGCACACTGCCTGTCTGGTCCGATGTGGCCTGGTCTCAATGAACCAGCACACTGCCTGTCTGGTCCGATGTGGCCTGTTTAAATGAACCAGCACACTGCCTGTCTGGTCCGATGTGGACTGTTTAAATGAACCAACACACTGCCTGTCTGGTCCGATGTGGCCTGGTCTCAATGAGCCAGCACACTGCCTGTCTGGTCCGATGTGGACTGTTTAAATGAGCCAGCACACTGCCTGTCTGGTCCGATGTGGCCTGGTCTCAATGAGCCAGCACACTGCCTGTCTGGTCCGATGTGGACTGTTTAAATGAACCAACACACTGCCTGTCTGGTCCGATGTGGACTGGTCTCAATGAGCCAACACACTGCCTGTCTGGTCCGATGTGGACTGTTTAAATGAACCAGCACACTGCCTGTCTGGTCCGATGTGGCCTGGTCTCAATGAACCAACACACTGCCTGTCTGGTCCGATGTGGCCTGTTTAAATGAACCAACACACTGTCTGTCTGGTCAGATGTGGCCTGTTTAAATGAACCAGCACACTGCCTGTCTGGTCCGATGTGGACTGTTTAAATGAACCAACACACTGCCTGTCTGGTCCGATGTGGACTGTTTAAATGAACCAACACACTGTCTGTCTGGTCCGATGTGGCCTGTTTAAATGAACCAACACACTGTCTGTCTGGTCCGATGTGGCCTGTTTAAATGAACCAGCACACTGCCTGTCTGGTCCGATGTGGCCTGTTTAAATGAACCAACACACTGCCTGTCTGGTCCGATGTGGACTGTTTAAATGAGCCAGCACACTGCCTGTCTGGTCCGATGTGGCCTGGTCTCAATGAGCCAACACACTGCCTGTCTGGTCCGATGTGGACTGTTTAAATGAGCCAGCACACTGCCTGTCTGGTCCGATGTGGCCTGGTCTCAATGAGCCAACACACTGCCTGTCTGGTCCGATGTGGCCTGGTCTCAATGAGCCAACACACTGCCTGTCTGGTCCGATGTGGACTGTTTAAATGAGCCAGCACACTGCCTGTCTGGTCCGATGTGGCCTGGTCTCAATGAGCCAGCACACTGCCTGTCTGGTCCGATGTGGCCTGGTCTCAATGAGCCAACACACTGCCTGTCTGGTCCGATGTGGACTGTTTAAATGAGCCAGCACACTGCCTGTCTGGTCAGATGTGGCCTGGTCTCAATGAGCCAGCACACTGCCTGTCTGGTCCGATGTGGCCTGTTTAAATGAACCAGCACACTGCCTGTCTGGTCCGATGTGGCCTGGTCTCAATGAACCAACACACTGCCTGTCTGGTCCGATGTGGCCTGTTTAAATGAACCAGCACACTGCCTGTCTGGTCCGATGTGGCCTGGTCTCAATGAACCAACACACTGCCTGTCTGGTCCGATGTGGCCTGGTCTCAATGAACCAACACACTGCCTGTCTGGTCCGATGTGGCCTGTTTAAATGAACCAGCACACTGCCTGTCTGGTCCGAGGTGGCCTGTTTAAATGAACCAACACACTGTCTGTCTGGTCCGATGTGGACTGTTTAAATGAACCAGCACACTGCCTGTCTGGTCAGATGTGGCCTGGTCTCAATGAGCCAGCACACTGCCTGTCTGGTCCGATGTGGACTGTTTAAATGAGCCAGCACACTGCCTCTCTGGTCCGATGTGGCCTGTTTAAATGAACCAACACACTGCCTGTCTGGTCCGATGTGGCCTGGTCTCAATGAACCAGCACACTGTCTGTCTGGTCCGATGTGGCCTGTTTAAATGAACCAGCACACTGCCTGTCTGGTCCGATGTGGCCTGTTTAAATAAACCAACACACTGCCTGTCTGGTCCGATGTGGACTGTTTAAATGAACCAACACACTGCCTGTCTGGTCCGATGTGGCCTGTTTAAATGAGCCAGCACACTGCCTGTCTGGTCCGATGTGGCCTGTTTAAATGAACCAACACACTGCCTGTCTGGTCCGATGTGGCCTGTTTAAATGAGCCAGCACACTGCCTGTCTGGTCCGATGTGGCCTGTTTAAATGAACCAACACACTGTCTGTCTGGTCTGATGTGGACTGTTTAAATGAACCAACACACTGTCTGTCTGGTCCGATGTGGACTGGTCTCAATGAGCCAGCACACTACCTGTCTGGTCCGATGTGGCCTGGTCTCAATGAGCCAGCACACTGCCTGTCTGGTTCGATGTGGCCTGTTTAAATGAACCAACACACTGCCTGTCTGGTCCGATGTGGCCTGGTCTCAATGAGCCAACACACTGCCTGTCTGGTCCGATGTGGCCTGGTCTCAATGAACCAACACACTGCCTGTCTGGTCCGATGTGGACTGGTCTCAATGAACCAGCACACTGCCTGTCTGGTCCGATGTGGCCTGGTCTCAATGAGCCAGCACACTGCCTGTCTGGTCCGATGTGGCCTCGTCTCAATGAACCAGCACACTGCCTGTCTGGTCCGATGTGGCCTGTTTAAATGAACCAGCACACTGCCTGTCTGGTCCGATGTGGACTGTTTAAATGAACCAACACACTGCCTGTCTGGTCAGATGTGGCCTGGTCTCAATGAGCCAGCACACTGCCTGTCTGGTCCGATGTGGACTGTTTAAATGAGCCAGCACACTGCCTCTCTGGTCCGATGTGGCCTGTTTAAATGAACCAACACACTGCCTGTCTGGTCCGATGTGGCCTGGTCTCAATGAACCAGCACACTGTCTGTCTGGTCCGATGTGGCCTGTTTAAATGAACCAGCACACTGCCTGTCTGGTCCGATGTGGCCTGTTTAAATAAACCAACACACTGCCTGTCTGGTCCGATGTGGACTGTTTAAATGAACCAACACACTGTCTGTCTGGTCCGATGTGGACTGGTCTCAATGAGCCAGCACACTACCTGTCTGGTCCGATGTGGCCTGGTCTCAATGAGCCAGCACACTGCCTGTCTGGTTCGATGTGGCCTGTTTAAATGAACCAACACACTGCCTGTCTGGTCCGATGTGGCCTGGTCTCAATGAGCCAACACACTGCCTGTCTGGTCCGATGTGGCCTGGTCTCAATGAACCAACACACTGCCTGTCTGGTCCGATGTGGACTGGTCTCAATGAACCAGCACACTGCCTGTCTGGTCCGATGTGGCCTGGTCTCAATGAACCAGCACACTGCCTGTCTGGTCCGATGTGGCCTGGTCTCAATGAACCAGCACACTGCCTGTCTGGTCCGATGTGGACTGGTCTCAATGAACCAGCACACTGCCTGTCTGGTCAGATGTGGCCTGGTCTCAATGAGCCAGCACACTGCCTGTCTGGTCCGATGTGGCCTGTTTAAATGAACCAACACACTGCCTGTCTGGTCCGATGTGGCCTGTTTAAATGAACCAGCACACTGCCTGTCTGGTCCGATGTGGCCTGGTCTCAATGAGCCAGCACACTGCCTGTCTGGTCCGATGTGGCCTGTTTAAATGAACCAACACACTGCCTGTCTGGTCCGATGTGGCCTGTTTAAATGAACCAGCACACTGCCTGTCTGGTCCGATGTGGCCTGGTCTCAATGAGCCAGCACACTGCCTGTCTGGTCCGATGTGGCCTGGTCTCAATGAGCCAACACACTGCCTGTCTGGTCCGATGTGGCCTGTTTAAATGAACCAGCACACTGCCTGTCTGGTCCGATGTGGCCTGGTCTCAATGAGCCAACACACTGCCTGTCTGGTCAGATGTGGACTGGTCTCAATGAGCCAGCACACTGCCTGTCTGGTCAGATGTGGCCTGGTCTCAATGAGCCAACACACTGCCTGTCTGGTCAGATGTGGACTGGTCTCAATGAACCAACACACTGCCTGTCTGGTCCGATGTGGCCTGGTCTCAATGAGCCAACACACTGCCTGTCTGGTCCGATGTGGCCTGTTTAAATGAACCAGCACACTGCCTGTCTGGTCCGATGTGGCCTGGTCTCAATGAGCCAACACACTGCCTGTCTGGTCAGATGTGGACTGGTCTCAATGAGCCAGCACACTGCCTGTCTGGTCAGATGTGGCCTGGTCTCAATGAACCAACACACTGCCTGTCTGGTCCGATGTGGCCTGTTTAAATGAACCAACACACTGCCTGTCTGGTCCGATGTGGACTGTTTAAATGAGCCAGCACACTGCCTGTCTGGTCCGATGTGGCCTGGTCTCAATGAACCAGCACACTGCCTGTCTGGTCCGATGTGGCCTGTTTAAATGAACCAACACACTGTCTGGTCCGATGTGGCCTGGTCTCAATGAGCCAACACACTGCCTGTCTGGTCCGATGTGGCCTGGTCTCAATGAACCAGCACACTGCCTGTCTGGTCCGATGTGGCCTGTTTAAATGAACCAGCACACTGCCTGTCTGGTCCGATGTGGACTGTTTAAATGAACCAGCACACTGCCTGTCTGGTCCGATGTGGCCTGGTCTCAATGAACCAACACACTGCCTGTCTGGTCCGATGTGGCCTGTTTAAATGAACCAGCACACTGCCTGTCTGGTCCGATGTGGCCTGGTCTCAATGAACCAACACACTGCCTGTCTGGTCCGATGTGGCCTGGTCTCAATGAACCAACACACTGCCTGTCTGGTCCGATGTGGCCTGGGCTCAATGAACCAGCACACTGCCTGTCTGGTCAGATGTGGACTGGTCTCAATGAGCCAGCACACTGCCTGTCTGGTCAGATGTGGCCTGGTCTCAATGAACCAACACACTGCCTGTCTGGTCCGATGTGGCCTGTTTAAATGAACCAACACACTGCCTGTCTGGTCCGATGTGGACTGTTTAAATGAGCCAGCACACTGCCTGTCTGGTCCGATGTGGCCTGGTCTCAATGAACCAGCACACTGCCTGTCTGGTCCGATGTGGCCTGTTTAAATGAACCAACACACTGTCTGGTCCGATGTGGCCTGGTCTCAATGAGCCAACACACTGCCTGTCTGGTCCGATGTGGCCTGGTCTCAATGAACCAGCACACTGCCTGTCTGGTCCGATGTGGCCTGTTTAAATGAACCAGCACACTGCCTGTCTGGTCCGATGTGGACTGTTTAAATGAACCAGCACACTGCCTGTCTGGTCCGATGTGGCCTGGTCTCAATGAACCAACACACTGCCTGTCTGGTCCGATGTGGCCTGTTTAAATGAACCAGCACACTGCCTGTCTGGTCCGATGTGGCCTGGTCTCAATGAACCAACACACTGCCTGTCTGGTCCGATGTGGCCTGGTCTCAATGAACCAACACACTGCCTGTCTGGTCCGATGTGGCCTGGGCTCAATGAAGCAGCACACTGCCTGTCTGGTCCGATGTGGCCTGGTCTCAATGAACCAACACACTGCCTGGCTGGTCCGATGTGGCCTGTTAAAATGAACCAGCACACTGCCTGTCTGGTCCGATGTGGCCTGGTCTCAATGAGCCAGCACACTGCCTGTCTGGTCCGATGTGGACTGGTCTCAATGAACCAACACACTGCCTGTCTGGTCCGATGTGGACTGTTTAAATGAACCAGCACACTGCCTGTCTGGTCCGATGTGGACTGTTTAAATGAACCAACACACTGCCTGTCTGGTCCGATGTGGACTGTTTAAATGAACCAACACACTGTCTGTCTGGTCCGATGTGGCCTGTTTAAATGAACCAACACACTGCCTGTCTGGTCCGATGTGGACTGTTTAAATGAGCCAGCACACTGCCTGTCTGGTCCGATGTGGCCTGGTCTCAATGAACCAACACACTGCCTGTCTGGTCCGATGTGGCCTGTTTAAATGAACCAACACACTGCCTGTCTGGTCCGATGTGGCCTGGTCTCAATGAACCAACACACTGTCTGTCTGGTCCGATGTGGCCTGGTCTCAATGAACCAACACACTGTCTGTCTGGTCCGATGTGGCCTGTTTAAATGAACCAACACACTGCCTGTCTGGACCGACGTGGCCTGGTCTCAATGAACCAACACACTGCCTGTCACTAAACGGGGCAGAGACTAGGTTCACTAAACGGGGCAGAGACTAGGTTCACTAAACGGGGCAGAGACTAGGTTCACTAAACGGGGCAGAGACTAGGAACCCAGATATTCCTATCTAAACTGATCCTGAATGGCTTTATCAGATGGCCTACCTCTAAAACACTGGATATTCTGAGATTACATATCTGTGGTGGTTTAGCCTCGGTCTGAGAGGCTCCCCGACTGTGGTGGTTTAGCCTCGGTCTGAGAGGCTCCCCGACTGTGGTGGTTTAGCCTCGGTCTGAGAGGCTCCCAGACTGTGGTGGTTTAGCCTCGGTCTGAGAGGCTCCCAGACTGTGGTGCTTTAGCCTCGGTCTGAGAGGCTCCCAGACTGTGGTGCTTTAGCCTCGGTCTGAGAGGCTCCCAGACTGTGGTGGTTTAGCCTCGGTCTGAGAGGCTCCCAGACTGTGGTGGTTTAGCCTCGGTCTGAGAGGCTCCCAGACTGTGGTGGTTTAGCCTCGGTCTGAGAGGCTCCCCGACTGTGGTGGTTTAGCCTCGGTCTGAGAGGCTCCCCGACTGTGGTGGTTTAGCCTCGGTCTGAGAGACTCCCTGACTGTGGTGGTTTAGCCTCGGTCTGAGAGGCTCCCAGACTGTGGTGGTTTAGCCTCGGTCTGAGAGGCTCCCCGACTGTGTCCCGAATGACCCCCTATTTCCTAAGTAGTACACTACTTTTGGCCGGGGCCCGCATGGTGCTTTGGTCAAAAGTAGTGTACTATACAGGAAATAGAGTTCCATTTGGAACACACCCTGAGGGGCATCCCAAAATGGCTTCCTGCATCAGTTAGATGTCCAGGATGGAGAGATGTGTGTGAGTCTCTGAATGTAACAATACGACCACTTTACCAGGAAAACACATGAGCATTTCTCCATTAACGGCCTCCTAACAGACCAGCAAATCCTCTCTTCCGCTATCCATTAAATCAGATCCGTCTCTTCCTTCCTGGATAGGTTGATCTCTTCTCTTCCTGAGTTGTTAGTACTCTGTTGGGATGCCATGATGCATCCGATGGCCTATTGCTAATACAAGCTTCTGATAGGAAAAGGGAAAAGGGGGATATCTAGTCAGTTGTACAACTGAATGCCTTCAACTGAAATGTGTCTTCTGCATTTAACCCCTCTGAATCAGAGAGGTGTGTCTTCTGCATTTAACCCAACCCCTCTGAATCAGAGAGGTGGGGGGGGGGGGCTGCCATAATCGACATCCACGTCTTCACATTAAGCACTCTTCCTAAATTATGTAATTCTGGTCTGCTACTATACAGACCAAGTGATTGCACTTTGCCTCTTCATCAGTAAAAAAACATTTTTACTTAAAAAAGTGTAACAGGTCTGTGCCTCTTTAACTAAGGGAGAACCTGAGTACACTATTTATTATATTGCACTATATTCACTGCAATATACTGCAACATATATAATATACGGCTACTTACAACATATATATAATATACTGCTACATATAACATATATATAAAATATACTGCTACATATAACATATATATAATATACTGCTACATATAACATATATAAAATATACTGCTACATATAACATATATAATATACTGCTACATATAACATATATAAAATATACTGCTACATATAACATATACAATATACTGCTACATATAACATATATATAAAATATGCTGCTACATATAACATATATATAAAATATACTGCTACATATAACATATATATAAAATATGCTGCTACATATAACATATATATAATATACTGCTACATATAACATATATACAATATACTGCTACATATAACATATACAATATACTGCTACATATAACATATATATAAAATATACTGCTACATATAACATATATATAAAATATACTGCTACATATAACATATATATAATATACTGTTACATATAACATATATATAATATACTGCTACATATAACATATATATAATATACTGCTACATATAACATATATATAATATACTGTTACATATAACATATATATAATATACTGCTACATATAACATATATATAATATACTGCTACATATAACATATATATAATATACTGCTACATATACCATATACAATATACTGCTACATATACAATATATAATATACTGCTACATATACAATATACTGCTACATATAACATATATAATATACTGCTACATATAACATATATAATATACTGCTACATATAATATACTGCTACATATACCATATATAATATACTGCTACATATACAATATATAATATACTGCTACATATACAATATATAATATACTGCTACATATACCATATATAATATACTGCTACATATGACATCGAACATATACAATATACTGCTACATATAACATATATAATATACTGATACATATACCATTTATAATATACTGCTACATATACTGCTACATATAACATATATAATATACTGCTACATATAGTGCTACATATACCATATACAATATACTGCTACATATACAATATACTGCTACATATAACATGGAACATATATAATATACTGCTACATATACTGCTACATATAACATGGAACATATATAATATACTGCTACATATAACATATATAATATACTGATACATATACTGCTACATATAACATGGAACATATACAATATACTGCTACATATAACATATATAATATACTGCTACATATAACATATATAATATACTGATACATATACTGCTACATATAACATGGAACATATACAATATACTGCTACATATAACATATATAATATACTGCTACATATACCATATATAATATACTGCTACATATACCATATATAATATACTGCTACATATACTGCTACATATAACATGGAACATATACAATATACTGCTACATATAACATATATAATATACTGCTACATATACTGCTACATATAACATGGAACATATACAATATACTGCTACATATAACATATATAATATACTGATACATATAACATATATAATATACTGATACATATAACATATATAATATACTGATACATATACTGCTACATATAACATATATAATATACTGATACATATAACATATATAATATACTGATACATATAACATATATAATATACTGCTACATATAACATGGAACATATACAATATACTGCTACATATAACATATATAATATACTGATACATATAACATATATAATATACTGATACATATAACATATATAATATACTGATACATATAACATATATAATATACTGATACATATACTGCTACATATAACATATATAATATACTGATACATATAACATATATAATATACTGCTACATATAACATATATAATATACTGCTACATATACTGCTACATATAACATGGAACATATACAATATACTGCTACATATAACATATATAATATACTGATACATATAACATATATAATATACTGATACATATAACATATATAATATACTGATACATATAACATATATAATATACTGCTACATATAACATGGAACATATACAATATACTGCTACATATAACATATATAATATACTGATACATATAACATATATAATATACTGATACATATAACATATATAATATACTGATACATATACTGCTACATATAACATATATAATATACTGATACATATAACATATATAATATACTGATACATATAACATATACAATATACTGCTACATATAACATGGAACATATATAATATACTGCTACATATACTGCTACATATAACATGGAACATATATAATATACTGCTACATATAACATATATAATATACTGATACATATACTGCTACATATAACATGGAACATATACAATATACTGCTACATATAACATATATAATATACTGCTACATATAACATATATAATATACTGATACATATACTGCTACATATAACATGGAACATATACAATATACTGCTACATATAACATATATAATATACTGCTACATATACCATATATAATATACTGCTACATATACCATATATAATATACTGCTACATATACTGCTACATATAACATGGAACATATACAATATACTGCTACATATAACATATATAATATACTGCTACATATACTGCTACATATAACATGGAACATATACAATATACTGCTACATATAACATATATAATATACTGATACATATAACATATATAATATACTGATACATATAACATATATAATATACTGATACATATAACATATATAATATACTGATACATATAACATATATAATATACTGATACATATACTGCTACATATAACATATATAATATACTGATACATATACTGCTACATATAACATATATAATATACTGATACATATACTGCTACATATACCATATACAATATACTGCTACATATACAATATACTGCTACATATACCATATACAATATACTGCTACATATACCATATATAATATACTGCTACATATACAATATACTGCTACATATACAATTTATAATATACTGCTACATATAGTGCTAAATATACAATATACTGCTACATATAACATATATAATATACCGCTACATATACCATATATAATATACTGGGACATACAGTGCCTTGCGAAAGTATTCGGCCCCCTTGAACTTTGCGACCTTTTGCCACATTTCAGGCTTCAAACATAAAGATATAAAACTGTATTTTTTTTGTGAAGAATCAACAACAAGTGGGACACAATCATGAAGTGGAACGACATTTATTGGATATTTCAAACTTTTTTAACAAATCAAAAACTGAAAAATTGGGCGTGCAAAATTATTTAGCCCCTTTACTTTCAGTGCAGCAAACTCTCTCCAGAAGTTCAGTGAGGATCTCTGAATGATCCAATGTTGACCTAAATGACTAATGATGATAAATACAATCCACCTGTGTGTAATCAAGTCTCCGTATAAATGCACCTGCACTGTGATAGTCTCAGAGCGCAGAGAGCATCATGAAGAACAAGGAACACACCAGGCAGGTCCGAGATACTGTTGTGAAGAAGTTTAAAGCCGGATTTGGATACAAAAAGATTTCCCAAGCTTTAAACATCCCAAGGAGCACTGTGCAAGCGATAATATTGAAATGGAAGGAGTATCAGACCACTGCAAATCTACCAAGACCTGGCCGTCCCTCTAAACTTTCAGCTCATACAAGGAGAAGACTGATCAGAGATGCAGCCAAGAGGCCCATGATCACTCTGGATGAACTGCAGAGATCTACAGCTGAGGTGGGAGACTCTGTCCATAGGACAACAATCAGTCGTATATTGCACAAATCTGGCCTTTATGGAAGAGTGGCAAGAAGAAAGCCATTTCTTAAAGATATCCATAAAAAGTGTTGTTTAAAGTTTGCCACAAGCCACCTGGGAGACACACCAAACATGTGGAAGAAGGTGCTCTGGTCAGATGAAACCAAAATTGAACTTTTTTGGCAACAATGCAAAACGTTATGTTTGGCGTAAAAGCAACACAGCTGAACACACCATCCCCACTGTCAAACATGGTGGTGGCAGCATCATGGTTTGGGCCTGCTTTTCTTCAGCAGGGACAGGGAAGATGGTTAAAATTGATGGGAAGATGGATGGAGCCAAATACAGGACCATTCTGGAAGAAAACCTGATGGAGTCTGCAAAAGACCTGAGACTGGGACGGAGATTTGTCTTCCAACAAGACAATGATCCAAAACATAAAGCAAAATCTACAATGGAATGGTTCAAAAATAAACATATCCAGGTGTTAGAATGGCCAAGTCAAAGTCCAGACCTGAATCCAATCGAGAATCTGTGGAAAGAACTGAAAACTGCTGTTCACAAATGCTCTCCATCAACCTCACTGAGCTCGAGCTGTTTTGCAAGGAGGAATGGGAGAAAATTTCAGTTTATCGATGTGCAAAACTGATAGAGACATACCCCAAGCGACTTACAGCTGTAATCGCAGCAAAAGGTGGCGCTACAAAGTATTAACTTAAGGGGGCTGAATAATTTTGCACGCCCAATTTTTCAGTTTTTGATTTGTTAAAAAAGTTTGAAATATCCAATAAATGTCATTCCACTTCATGATTGTGTCCCACTTGTTGTTGATTCTTCACAAAAAAATATAGTTTTATATCTTTATGTTTGAAGCCTGAAATGTGGCAAAAGGTCGCAAAGTTCAAGGGGGGCGAATACTTTCGCAAGGCACTGTATATGTGGAGAGACAGTACTAACCTCAGTCCGTAGAGCACGGTGCCGTCCGGATGCAGTCGGATCATACGGTTCTTCACGGTGACCCCATGCACAAAGGACTTCTTATCATTGAGGAAGTAGGTGTCGGGGACCCAGAGCTGGTCAGCGACCCGGTTATCCAGGGTCAGGTTGAGGGGGATCCCAGCGTACGCCAGCCTCTTGTCCCTCCAGTACTGCTGGAAGTACATGGTCAACGTGTAGTCCTGGAGACGCACAGAGAATTAGAGCAGTCGTATCATGGTTTCCCACCTACAGAACCAGTCAAACGTTTGGATACAACAACTCATTCAAGGGTTTTTCTTTATTGTAGAATAATATTGAAAATGTCAAAACTATGAAATAACACATATGGAATCTTGTAGTAAGCAAAAAAGTAGTATATATATATAGTATAAATATATTTTATATTAGAGATTCTTTAAAAAAAAGTAGCCACCATTTGCCGTGATGACAACTTTGCACACTCTTGGCATTCTCTCAACCAGCTTCATGAGGAATGCTTTTCCAACAGTCTGAAGGAGTTCCCACATATGCTAACAACTTGTTGGCTGCTTTTCCTTCACTCTGCTGTCCAACTCATCCCGAGCCATCACAATTGGGTTAAGGTCGAATGATTGTGGAGGCCAGGTCATCTGATGCAGGGCGGCAGGTAGCCTAGTGGTTAGAGCGTTGGGCCAGTCACCAAAACGTTGCTGGATCAAATTCCCGAGCTGACAAGGTAAAAATCTGTCCTTCAGCCCATAAGTAAAGGCAGTTAACCCACTGCTCCCCGGGTGTCGAAGACGTGGATGTCGATTATGGTAGCCCCCCACACCTCTCTGATTCAAAGGGGTTGGATTGAAAGCAGAAGACACATTTCAGAAGAAGGCATTCAGTTGTACAACTGACTAGGTATCCCCCTTTCCATCACTCTCCTCTTTAGTCAAATAGACCTTACACAGCCTGGAGGTGTGTTTTGGGTCATTGTCCTATTAAAAAACGAATGTCAGTCCCAGTAAGCGAAAACCAGATGGGATGGTGTATCGCTTCATAATGCTGTGGTAGCCCTGCTGGTTAAGTGTTCCTTGAATTCTAAATAAATCACAGACAGTGTCATCAGCAAAGCACCATCACACCTCCTCCTCCATGCTTCACGGTGGAAACCACACATGCAGATATCATCCGTTCACCTACTCTTTCTCACAAAGACACGATGTTTGCAACCGGTCAAATGTCCATTGCCTCTTCTTCTTATTGGTGTCCTTCAGTAGTGGTTTCTTTGCAGCAATTCAACCATGAAGACCTGATTCACACAGTCTCCTCTGAACAGTTGATGTTGAAATGTCTGTTACTTGAACTCTGAAAAGCATTTTTTTGGGCTGCAATCTGAGGTGCAGTTAACTAATGAACTTATCCTCTGCAGCAGAGGTAACTCTGGGTCTTCCTTTCCTGTGGCGGTCCTCCTGAGAGCCAGTTAACTCTAATGAACTTATCCTCTGCAGCAGAGGTAACTCTGGGTCTTCCTTTCCTGTGGCGGTCCTCATGAGAGCCAGTTTCATCACAGCGCTTGATGGTTTTTGCGACTGCACTTGAAGAAACTTTCAAAGTTCTTGAAATTGGATTGACTGACCTTCATGTCTTAAAAAGTAATGACAGACTGTCATTTCTCTTTGCTTACTTGAGTTGTTCTTGCCATAATATGGACTTGGTCTTTTACCAATTAGGGCTATCTTCTGTGTACCCCCCTACCTTGTCACAACACAAATGATTGGCCCCATTAAGAAGGAAAGAAACTCCACAAATGAACTTTGAACTAGGCACACATGTTAATTGAAATGTATTCCAGGTGACTACCTCATGAAGCTGGTTGAGAGAATGCCAAGCTTGTGCAAAGCTGTCATCAAGGCAAAGGGTGGCTACTTTGAAGAATCTCAAATATAAAATATATTTTGATTAACATTTTTTGGTTACTACATGATTCCATGTGTTATTTCATAGTTTTGATGTCTTCATTATTATTCCACAATGTAGAAAATAGTAAAAATAAAGAAAAACCCATGAGGAATGAGTAAGTGTGTCCAAACTTTTGACTCCAACTGTATGCGTCTGTATATATAGACAGAGCAAGGTTACAATAAGGTGTATCAAATAAAACACTGTATTTTACATTGTTTCAACGAACGCCCAAATATGTCATTTCATTGGGTAACTACACTCTCTCACTAGCGTCAGGTTCAGGAGGCTCCTCCTGTCCTCAAAGGAGAAGAGACAACCAACGGACAGAGATATTCATCACAGTCTGACAGTGGAAATAGATTTCCTGTAGTCAGGTTGATATTTATAGAAGAGTCAAACAACTCTATATTCCTCCCAACAACATGCCTTCAGCAGCCATTATTCAGGACCTGTCTAGTATAGACCCCCTCCTCCACAGCCATTATTCAGGACCTGTCTAGTATAGACCCCCTCCTCCACAGCCATTATTCAGGACCTGTCTAGTATAGACCCCCTCCTCCACAGCCATTATTCAGGACCTGTCTAGTATAGACCCCCTCCTCCACAGCCATTATTCAGGACCTATCTAGTATAGACCCCCTCCTCCACAGCCATTATTCAGGACCTGTCAAGCACAGACCCAGGCAGGGGGTGTCTAGTATAGCATAGACCCAGGCAGGGGGTGTCTAGTATAGCATAGACCCAGGCAGGGGGTGTCTAGTATAGCATAGACCCAGGCAGGGGGTGTCTAGTATAGCATAGACCCAGGCAGGGGGTGTCTAGTATAGCATAGACCCAGGCAGGGGGTGTCTAGTATAGCATAGACCCAGGCAGGGGGTGTCTAGTATAGCATATACCCAGGCAGGGGGTGTCTAGTATAGCATAGACCCAGGCAGGGGGTGTCTAGTATAGCATAGACCCAGGCAGGGGGTGTCTAGTATAGCATAGACGCAGGCAGGGGGTGTCTAGTATAGCATAGACCCAGGCAGGGGGTGTCTAGTATAGCATAGACCCAGGCAGGGGGTGTCTAGTATAGCATAGACCCAGGCAGGGGGTGTCTAGTATAGCATAGACCCAGGCAGGGGGTGTCTAGTAGTATAGCATAGACCCAGGCAGGGGGTGTCTAGTATAGCATAGACCCAGGCAGGGGGTGTCTAGTATAGCATAGACCCAGGCAGGGGGTGTATAGTATAGCATAGACGCAGGCAGGGGGTGTCTAGTAGTATAGCATAGACCCAGGCAGGGGGTGTATAGTATAGCAGGCTAGGACAGGGTTATAACAACCTGAAGCAGGCTAGGACAGGGTTATAACAACCTGAAGCAGGCTAGGACAGGGTTATAACAACCTGAAGCAGGCTAGGACAGGGTTATAACAACCTGCCACACATCAAGCAACAGAGTCAGGCTGTGAATTATTCAGAAACCATTCTGATCATCTGTCCCAAATGGCAACCTATTCCCTACATAGTGCACTACTCTTCACCAGAGCCCCATGGGCCGTGGTCAAAAGTAGTGCAACTGTATAGGAAACGGGGTGTCATTTGGGACACAGCCTCTAAGACCGGTTCTACTGTTGAGGGTAATGCTTTTAAAATGGCCCTCTGTGGGCTCGACCACTTAGCTGTGCTCTGCTGACTCATTATGAAACTCCTAAAATAGTGGTTACAAAGTTAAGAAGTCAGCAACATAACCAAGCACTTTGGTATTGTAGGAATGTATTGTAGTGGTCCTGTCCGTAGCTCGGTTCAATAGAGCATGGCCGTGGCAACACCACAGTTGTGGGTTGAATTCCCACTGGGGTTACATAGCTAAATGTATGGACTGCTGTCACTTTGGAAAACATTTTCTGCTGTGTAAATGGAATATATTACTGAATTGGCCTATATTACAGTACTGTATTGGCCTATATTACAGTATCAGAGTACTGTATTGGCCTATATTACAGTATCAGAGTACTGTATTGGCCTATATTACAGTATTACAGTACTGTATTGGCCTATATTACAGTATCAGAGTACTGTATTGGCCTATATTACAGTATCAGAGTACTGTATTGGCCTATATTACAGTATTAGAGTACTGTATTGGCCTATATTACAGTATTAGAGTACTGTATTGGCCTATATTACAGTATTACAGTACTGTATTGGCCTATATTACAGTATCAGAGTACTGTATTGGCCTATATTACAGTATTACAGTACTGTATTGGCCTATATTACAGTATTAGAGTACTGTATTGGCCTATATTACAGTATTAGAGTACTGTATTGGCCTATATTAAAGTATTAGAGTGCTGTATTGGCCTATATTACAGTATTAGAGTACTGTATTGGCCTATATTACATTACTCTATTGGCCTATATTACTCTATTGCTGCTGCCCCCCCCCCCCCCCCCCATCCATTAAAAATAAAATGTTGGACACATGTTTATTGTATAGGGAATGCATATCTTTCTAGTGTTGGACTTTCTGGATTAGTTGCTTATTGTATTGTATTGATATTGTATTACTGTACTGTAGGACCTAGAAACACAACTATTCCACTGTAGGAGCTAGAAACACAACTATTCCACTGTACTGTAGGACCTAGAAACACAACTATTCCACTGTACTGTAGGACCTAGAAACACAACAATTCCACTGTAGGACCTAGAAACACAACAATTCCACTGTAGGACCTAGAAACACAACAATTCCACTGTAGGACCTAGAAACACAACTATTCCACTGTAGGAGCTAGAAACACAACTATTCCACTGCACTGTAGGACCTAGAAACACAAGCATTCCACTGCACTGTAGGACCTAGAAAAAGAACTATTACACTGTACTGTAGGAGCTAGAAACACAACTATTCCACTGTAGGAGCTAGAAACACAACTATTCCACTGTAGGACCTAGAAACACAACTATTCCACTGTAGGACCTAGAAACACAAGCATTCCACTGTAGGACCTAGAAACACAACTATTACACTGTACTGTAGGAGCTAGAAACACAACTATTCCACTGTAGGACCTAGAAACACAACTATTCCACTGTAGGACCTAGAAACACAACTATTCCACTGTAGGACCTAGAAACACAACTATTACACTGTACTGTAGGAGCTAGAAACACAACTATTCCACTGTAGGAGCTAGAAACACAACTATTCCACTGCACTGTAGGACCTAGAAACACAACTATTCCACTGTAGGAGCTAGAAACACAACTATTCCACTGTAGGAGCTAGAAACACAAGCATTCCACTGTAGGAGCTAGAAACACAACTATTCCACTGTAAGACCTAGAAACACAAGCATTCCACTGTAGGAGCTAGAAACACAACTATTCCACTGTAGGAGCTAGAAACACAACTATTCCACTGTAAGACCTAGAAACACAAGCATTCCACTGTAGGAGCTAGAAACACAACTATTCCACTGTAGGAGCTAGAAACAAAACTATTTCACTGTAGGAGCTAGAAACACAACTATTCTACTGTACTGTAGGAGCTAGAAACACAACTATTCCACTGTAGGAGCTAGAAACACAACTATTCCACTGTAGGAGCAAGAAACACAACTATTCCACTGTAGGACCTAGAAACACAAGCATTCCACTGCACTGTAGGAGCTAGAAACACAACTATTTCACTGTACTGTAGGAGCTAGAAACACAACTATTCCACTGTAGGAGCTAGAAACACAACTATTCCACTGTACTATAGGAGCTAGAAACACAACTATTCCACTGTACTATAGGAGCTAGAAACACAACTATTCCACTGTAGGAGCAAGAAACACAACTATTCCACTGTAGGAGCTAGAAACACAACTATTCCACTGCACTGTAGGACCTAGAAACACAACTATTCCACTGTAGGACCTAGAAACACAACTATTCCACTGCACTGTAGGAGCTAGAAACACAACTATTCCACTGCACTGTAGGAGCTAGAAACACAACTATTCCACTGTAGGAGCTAGAAACACAAGCATTCCACTGTACTGTAGGAGCTAGAAACACAAGCGTTCCACTGTACTGTAGGAGCTAGAAACACAAGCATTCCACTGCACTGTAGGACCTAGAAACACAAGCATTCCACTGTAGGAGCTAGAAACACAAGCATTCCACTGTACTGTAGGAGCTAGAAACAACTATTCCACTGTACTGTAGGAGCTAGAAACACAACTATTCCACTGTAGGAGCTAGAAACAAAGGCATTCCACTGTAGGAGCTAGAAACAACTATTACACTGCACTGTAGGAGCTAGAAACACAAGCGTTCCACTGTAGGAGCTAGAAACACAAGCATTCCACTGTAGGAGCTAGAAACACAAGCATTCCACTGTACTGTAGGAGCGAGAAACACAAGCATTCCACTGTACTGTAGGAGCTAGAAACACAAGCATTCCACTGCACTGTAGGAGCTAGAAACAACTATTCCACTGCACTGTAGGAGCTAGAAACACAAGCATTCCACTGTACTGTAGGAGCTAGAAACAACTATTCCACTGTAGGAGCTAGAAACACAACTATTCCACTGAACTGAAGGAGCTAGACACACAAGCATTCCACTGCACTGTAGGAGCTAGAAACAACTATTCCACTGTAGGAGCTAGAAACACAACTATTCCACTGTACTGTAGGAGCTAGAAACACAAGCATCCCACTGTAGGAGCTGGAAACACAAGCATTCCACTGTACTGTAGGAGCTAGAAACACAAGCATTCCACTGTACTGTAGGAGCTAGAAACACAAGCATTCCACTGTACTGTAGGAGCTAGAAACACAACTATTCCACTGTAGGAGCTAGAAACACAACTATTCCACTGTAGGAGCTAGAAACACAACTATTCCACTGTAGGAGCTAGAAACACAACTATTCCACTGTAGGAGCTAGAAACACAACTATTCCACTGTAGGAGCTAGAAACACAACTATTCCACCGTACTGTAGGAGCTAGAAACAACTATTCCACTGTAGGAGCTAGAAACAACTATTCCACTGTAGGAGCTAGAAACACAACTATTCCACTGTAGGAGCTAGAAACACAAGCATTCCACTGCACTGTAGGACCTAGAAACACAACTATTCCACTGTACGGTAGGAGCTAGAAACACAACTATTCCACTGCACTGTAGGAGCTAGAAACACAACTATTCCACTGCACTGTAGGACCTAGAAACACAAGCATTCCACTGTAGGAGCTAGAAACACAAGCGTTCCACTGTAGGAGCTAGAAACACAAGCGTTCCACTGTAGGAGCTAGAAACAAAGGCACTCCACTGTAGGAGCTAGAAACACAACTATTCCACTGCACTGTAGGAGCTAGAAACAACTATTCCACTGCACTGTAGGAGCTAGAAACAACTATTCCACTGCACTGTAGGAGCTAGAAACACAAGCATTCCACTGTACTGTAGGAGCTAGAAACAACTATTCCACTGCACTGTAGGAGCTAGAAACGCAACTATTCCACTGTACTGTAGGAGCTAGAAACACAAGCATCCCACTGTAGGAGCTGGAAACACAAGCATTCCACTGTAGGAGCTAGAAACACAACTATTCCACCGTACTGTAGGAGCTAGAAACAACTATTCCACTGTAGGAGCTAGAAACAACTATTCCACTGTAGGAGCTAGAAACACAAGCATTCCACTGCACTGTAGGACCTAGAAACACAACTATTCCACTGTACTGTAGGAGCTAGAAACACAAGCATTCCACTGTACTGTAGGAGCTAGAAACACAAGCATTCCACTGTACTGTAGGAGCTAGAAACACAAGCATTCCACTGTACTGTAGGAGCTAGAAACACAAGCATTCCACTGCACTGTAGGAGCTAGAAACACAAGCATTCCACTGTAGGAGCTAGAAACACAAGCATTCCACTGTAGGAGCTAGAAACACAAGCGTTCCACTGTAGGAGCTAGAAACACAAGCATTCCACTGTAGGAGCTAGAAACACAAGCATTCCACTGTAGGAGCTAGAAACAAAGGCATTCCACTGTAGGAGCTAGAAACACAACTATTCCACTGCACTGTAGGAGCTAGAAACAACTATTCCACTGCACTGTAGGAGCTAGAAACAACTATTCCACTGCACTGTAGGAGCTAGAAACACAAGCATTCCACTGTACTGTAGGAGCTAGAAACAACTATTCCACTGCACTGTAGGAGCTAGAAACGCAACTATTCCACTGTACTGTAGGAGCTAGAAACACAAGCATCCCACTGTAGGAGCTGGAAACACAAGCATTCCACTGTAGGAGCTAGAAACACAACTATTCCACCGTACTGTAGGAGCTAGAAACAACTATTCCACTGTAGGAGCTAGAAACAACTATTCCACTGTAGGAGCTAGAAACACAAGCATTCCACTGCACTGTAGGACCTAGAAACACAACTATTCCACTGTACTGTAGGAGCTAGAAACACAAGCATTCCACTGTACTGTAGGAGCTAGAAACACAAGCATTCCACTGTACTGTAGGAGCTAGAAACACAAGCATTCCACTGTACTGTAGGAGCTAGAAACACAAGCATTCCACTGTAGGAGCTAGAAACACAAGCATTCCACTGTAGGAGCTAGAAACACAAGCGTTCCACTGTAGGAGCTAGAAACACAAGCGTTCCACTGTAGGAGCTAGAAACACAAGCATTCCACTGTAGGAGCTAGAAACAAAGGCACTCCACTGTAGGAGCTAGAAACACAACTATTCCACTGCACTGTAGGAGCTAGAAACAACTATTCCACTGCACTGTAGGAGCTAGAAACAACTATTCCACTGCACTGTAGGAGCTAGAAACACAAGCATTCCACTGTACTGTAGGAGCTAGAAACAACTATTCCACTGCACTGTAGGAGCTAGAAACGCAACTATTCCACTGTACTGTAGGAGCTAGAAACACAAGCATCCCACTGTAGGAGCTGGAAACACAAGCATTCCACTGTAGGAGCTAGAAACAACTATTCCACTGTAGGAGCTAGAAACAACTATTCCACTGTAGGAGCTAGAAACACAAGCATTCCATTGCACTGTAGGACCTAGAAACACAACTATTCCACTGTACTGTAGGAGCTAGAAACACAAGCATTCCACTGTACTGTAGGAGCTAGAAACACAAGCATTCCACTGTACTGTAGGAGCTAGAAACACAAGCATTCCACTGTACTGTAGGAGCTAGAAACAACTATTCCGCTGCACTGTAGGAGCTAGAAACAACTATTCCGCTGCACTGTAGGAGCTAGAAACACAAGCATTCCACTGTAGGAGCTAGAAACACAAGCGTTCCACTCTAGGAGCTAGAAACACAAGCGTTCCACTGTAGGAGCTAGAAACACAAGCATTCCACTGTACTGTAGGAGCTAGAAACAACTATTCCACTGTAGGAGCTAGAAACACAACTATTCCACTGTACTGAAGGAGCTAGAAACACAAGCATTCCACTGCACTGTAGGAGCTAGAAACAACTATTCCACTGTAGGAGCTAGAAACACAACTATTCCACTGTACTGTAGGAGCTAGAAACACAAGCATCCCACTGTAGGAGCTAGAAACACAAGCATTCCACTGTACTGTAGGAGCTAGAAACACAAGCATTCCACTGTACTGTAGGAGCTAGAAACACAAGCATTCCACTGTACTGTAGGAGCTAGAAACACAACTATTCCACTGTAGGAGCTAGAAACACAACTATTCCACTGTAGGAGCTAGAAACACAACTATTCCACTGTAGGAGCTAGAAACACACCTATTCCACTGTAGGAGCTAGAAACACAACTATTCCACTGTAGGAACTAGAAACACAACTATTCCACCGTACTGTAGGAGCTAGAAACAACTATTCCACTGTAGGAGCTAGAAACAACTATTCCACTGTAGGAGCTAGAAACACAACTATTCCACTGTAGGAGCTAGAAACACAAGCATTCCACTGCACTGTAGGACCTAGAAACACAACTATTCCACTGTACTGTAGGAGCTAGAAACACAACTATTCCACTGCACTGTAGGAGCTAGAAACACAACTATTCCACTGCACTGTAGGACCTAGAAACACAAGCATTCCACTGTAGGAGCTAGAAACACAAGCGTTCCACTGTAGGAGCTAGAAACACAAGCGTTCCACTGTAGGAGCTAGAAACACAAGCATTCCACTGTAGGAGCTAGAAACAAAGGCACTCCACTGTAGGAGCTAGAAACACAACTATTCCACTGCACTGTAGGAGCTAGAAACAACTATTCCACTGCACTGTAGGAGCTAGAAACAACTATTCCACTGCACTGTATGAGCTAGAAACACAAGCATTCCACTGTACTGTAGGAGCTAGAAACAACTATTCCACTGCACTGTAGGAGCTAGAAACGCAACTATTCCACTGTACTGTAGGAGCTAGAAACACAAGCATCCCACTGTAGGAGCTGGAAACACAAGCATTCCACTGTAGGAGCTAGAAACACAACTATTCCACCGTACTGTAGGAGCTAGAAACAACTATTCCACTGTAGGAGCTAGAAACAACTATTCCACTGTAGGAGCTAGAAACACAAGCATTCCACTGCACTGTAGGACCTAGAAACACAACTATTCCACTGTACTGTAGGAGCTAGAAACACAAGCATTCCACTGTACTGTAGGAGCTAGAAACACAAGCATTCCACTGTACTGTAGGAGCTAGAAACACAAGCATTCCACTGTACTGTAGGAGCTAGAAACACAAGCATTCCACTGTAGGAGCTAGAAACACAAGCATTCCACTGTAGGAGCTAGAAACACAAGCGTTCCACTGTAGGAGCTAGAAACACAAGCGTTCCACTGTAGGAGCTAGAAACACAAGCATTCCACTGTAGGAGCTAGAAACAAAGGCAATCCACTGTAGGAGCTAGAAACACAACTATTCCACTGCACTGTAGGAGCTAGAAACAACTATTCCACTGCACTGTAGGAGCTAGAAACAACTATTCCACTGCACTGTAGGAGCTAGAAACAACTATTCCACTGCACTGTAGGAGCTAGAAACACAATCATTCCACTGTACTGTAGGAGCTAGAAACAACTATTCCACTGCACTGTAGGAGCTAGAAACGCAACTATTCCACTGTACTGTAGGAGCTAGAAAAACAAGCATCCCACTGTAGGAGCTGGAAACACAAGCATTCCACTGTAGGAGCTAGAAACACAACTATTCCACCGTACTGTAGGAGCTAGAAACAACTATTCCACTGTAGGAGCTAGAAACAACTATTCCACTGTAGGAGCTAGAAACACAAGCATTCCACTGCACTGTAGGACCTAGAAACACAACTATTCCACTGTACTGTAGGAGCTAGAAACACAAGCATTCCACTGTACTGTAGGAGCTAGAAACACAAGCATTCCACTGTACTGTAGGAGCTAGAAACACAAGCATTCCACTGTACTGTAGGAGCTAGAAACACAAGCATTCCACTGTACTGTAGGAGCTAGAAACAACTATTCCACTGCACTGTAGGAGCTAGAAACGCAAGCATTCCACTGCACTGTAGGAGCTAGAAACAACTATTCCACTGTAGGAGCTAGAAACACAACTATTCCACTGTACTGTAGGAGCTAGAAACACAAGCATCCCACTGTAGGAGCTAGAAACACAAGCATTCCACTGTACTGTAGGAGCTAGAAACACAAGCATTCCACTGTACTGTAGGAGCTAGAAACACAAGCATTCCACTGTACTGTAGGAGCTAGAAACACAACTATTCCACTGTAGGAGCTAGAAACACAACTATTCCACTGTAGGAGCTAGAAACACAACTATTCCACTGTAGGAGCTAGAAACACACCTATTCCACTGTAGGAGCTAGAAACACAACTATTCCACTGTAGGAACTAGAAACACAACTATTCCACCGTACTGTAGGAGCTAGAAACAACTATTCCACTGTAGGAGCTAGAAACAACTATTCCACTGTAGGAGCTAGAAACACAACTATTCCACTGTAGGAGCTAGAAACACAAGCATTCCACTGCACTGTAGGACCTAGAAACACAACTATTCCACTGTACTGTAGGAGCTAGAAACACAACTATTCCACTGCACTGTAGGAGCTAGAAACACAACTATTCCACTGCACTGTAGGACCTAGAAACACAAGCATTCCACTGTAGGAGCTAGAAACACAAGCGTTCCACTGTAGGAGCTAGAAACACAAGCATTCCACTGTACTGTAGGAGCTAGAAACACAAGCATTCCACTGTACTGTAGGAGCTAGAAACACAAGCATTCCACTGTACTGTAGGAGCTAGAAACAAGCATTCCACTGTACTGTAGGAGCTAGAAACACAAGCATTCCACTGTACTGTAGGAGCTAGAAACACAAGCATTCCACTGTACTGTAGGAGCTAGAAACACAACTATTCCACTGTAGGAGCTAGAAACACAACTATTCCACTGTAGGAGCTAGAAACACAACTATTCCACTGTAGGAGCTAGAAACACACCTATTCCACTGTAGGAGCTAGAAACACAACTATTCCACTGTAGGAACTAGAAACACAACTATTCCACCGTACTGTAGGAGCTAGAAACAACTATTCCACTGTAGGAGCTAGAAACAACTATTCCACTGTAGGAGCTAGAAACACAACTATTCCACTGTAGGAGCTAGAAACACAAGCATTCCACTGCACTGTAGGACCTAGAAACACAACTATTCCACTGTACTGTAGGAGCTAGAAACACAACTATTCCACTGCACTGTAGGAGCTAGAAACACAACTATTCCACTGCACTGTAGGACCTAGAAACACAAGCATTCCACTGTAGGAGCTAGAAACACAAGCGTTCCACTGTAGGAGCTAGAAACACAAGCGTTCCACTGTAGGAGCTAGAAACACAAGCATTCCACTGTAGGAGCTAGAAACAAAGGCACTCCACTGTAGGAGCTAGAAACACAACTATTCCACTGCACTGTAGGAGCTAGAAACAACTATTCCACTGCACTGTAGGAGCTAGAAACAACTATTCCACTGCACTGTATGAGCTAGAAACACAAGCATTCCACTGTACTGTAGGAGCTAGAAACAACTATTCCACTGCACTGTAGGAGCTAGAAACGCAACTATTCCACTGTACTGTAGGAGCTAGAAACACAAGCATCCCACTGTAGGAGCTGGAAACACAAGCATTCCACTGTAGGAGCTAGAAACACAACTATTCCACCGTACTGTAGGAGCTAGAAACAACTATTCCACTGTAGGAGCTAGAAACAACTATTCCACTGTAGGAGCTAGAAACACAAGCATTCCACTGCACTGTAGGACCTAGAAACACAACTATTCCACTGTACTGTAGGAGCTAGAAACACAAGCATTCCACTGTACTGTAGGAGCTAGAAACACAAGCATTCCACTGTACTGTAGGAGCTAGAAACACAAGCATTCCACTGTACTGTAGGAGCTAGAAACACAAGCATTCCACTGTAGGAGCTAGAAACACAAGCATTCCACTGTAGGAGCTAGAAACACAAGCATTCCACTGTAGGAGCTAGAAACACAAGCGTTCCACTGTAGGAGCTAGAAACACAAGCGTTCCACTGTAGGAGCTAGAAACACAAGCATTCCACTGTAGGAGCTAGAAACAAAGGCACTCCACTGTAGGAGCTAGAAACACAACTATTCCACTGCACTGTAGGAGCTAGAAACAACTATTCCACTGCACTGTAGGAGCTAGAAACAACTATTCCACTGCACTGTAGGAGCTAGAAACAACTATTCCACTGCACTGTAGGAGCTAGAAACACAATCATTCCACTGTACTGTAGGAGCTAGAAACAACTATTCCACTGCACTGTAGGAGCTAGAAACGCAACTATTCCACTGTACTGTAGGAGCTAGAAAAACAAGCATCCCACTGTAGGAGCTGGAAACACAAGCATTCCACTGTAGGAGCTAGAAACACAACTATTCCACCGTACTGTAGGAGCTAGAAACAACTATTCCACTGTAGGAGCTAGAAACAACTATTCCACTGTAGGAGCTAGAAACACAAGCATTCCACTGCACTGTAGGACCTAGAAACACAACTATTCCACTGTACTGTAGGAGCTAGAAACACAAGCATTCCACTGTACTGTAGGAGCTAGAAACACAAGCATTCCACTGTACTGTAGGAGCTAGAAACACAAGCATTCCACTGTACTGTAGGAGCTAGAAACACAAGCATTCCACTGTACTGTAGGAGCTAGAAACAACTATTCCACTGCACTGTAGGAGCTAGAAACGCAACTATTCCACTGTACTGTAGGAGCTAGAAACACAAGCATCCCACTGTAGGAGCTGGAAACACAAGCATTCCACTGTAGGAGCTAGAAACACAACTATTCCACCGTACTGTAGGAGCTAGAAACAACTATTCCACTGTAGGAGCTAGAAACAACTATTCCACTGTAGGAGCTAGAAACACAAGCATTCCACTGCACTGTAGGACCTAGAAACACAACTATTCCACTGTACTGTAGGAGCTAGAAACACAAGCATTCCACTGTACTGTAGGAGCTAGAAACACAAGCATTCCACTGTACTGTAGGAGCTAGAAACACAAGCATTCCACTGTAGGAGCTAGAAACACAAGCATTCCACTGTACTGTAGGAGCTAGAAACAACTATTCCACTGCACTGTAGGAGCTAGAAACACAAGCATTCCACTGTACTGTAGGAGCTAGAAACAACTATTCCACTGCACTGTAGGAGCTAGAAACGCAACTATTCCACTGTACTGTAGGAGCTAGAAACACAAGCATCCCACTGTAGGAGCTGGAAACACAAGCATTCCACTGTAGGAGCTAGAAACACAACTATTCCACCGTACTGTAGGAGCTAGAAACAACTATTCCACTGTAGGAGCTAGAAACAACTATTCCACTGTAGGAGATAGAAACACAAGCATTCCACTGCACTGTAGGACCTAGAAACACAACTATTCCACTGTACTGTAGGAGCTAGAAACACAAGCATTCCACTGTACTGTAGGAGCTAGAAACACAAGCATTCCACTGTACTGTAGGAGCTAGAAACACAAGCATTCCACTGTACTGTAGGAGCTAGAAACACAAGCATTCCACTGTACTGTAGGAGCTAGAAACAACTATTCCACTGCACTGTAGGAGCTAGAAACGCAACTATTCCACTGTACTGTAGGAGCTAGAAACACAAGCATCCCACTGTAGGAGCTGGAAACACAAGCATTCCACTGTAGGAGCTAGAAACACAACTATTCCACCGTACTGTAGGAGCTAGAAACAACTATTCCACTGTAGGAGCTAGAAACAACTATTCCACTGTAGGAGCTAGAAACACAAGCATTCCACTGCACTGTAGGACCTAGAAACACAACTATTCCACTGTACTGTAGGAGCTAGAAACACAAGCATTCCACTGTACTGTAGGAGCTAGAAACACAAGCATTCCACTGTACTGTAGGAGCTAGAAACACAAGCATTCCACTGTAGGAGCTAGAAACACAAGCATTCCACTGTACTGTAGGAGCTAGAAACAACTATTCCACTGCACTGTAGGAGCTAGAAACACAAGCATTCCACTGTACTGTAGGAGCTAGAAACAACTATTCCACTGCACTGTAGGAGCTAGAAACGCAACTATTCCACTGTACTGTAGGAGCTAGAAACACAAGCATCCCACTGTAGGAGCTGGAAACACAAGCATTCCACTGTAGGAGCTAGAAACACAACTATTCCACCGTACTGTAGGAGCTAGAAACAACTATTCCACTGTAGGAGCTAGAAACAACTATTCCACTGTAGGAGCTAGAAACACAAGCATTCCACTGCACTGTAGGACCTAGAAACACAACTATTCCACTGTACTGTAGGAGCTAGAAACACAAGCATTCCACTGTACTGTAGGAGCTAGAAACACAAGCATTCCACTGTACTGTAGGAGCTAGAAACACAAGCATTCCACTGTACTGTAGGAGCTAGAAACACAAGCATTCCACTGTACTGTAGGAGCTAGAAACAACTATTCCACTGCACTGTAGGAGCTAGAAACGCAACTATTCCACTGTACTGTAGGAGCTAGAAACACAAGCATCCCACTGTAGGAGCTGGAAACACAAGCATTCCACTGTAGGAGCTAGAAACACAACTATTCCACCGTACTGTAGGAGCTAGAAACAACTATTCCACTGTAGGAGCTAGAAACAACTATTCCACTGTAGGAGCTAGAAACACAAGCATTCCACTGCACTGTAGGACCTAGAAACACAACTATTCCACTGTACTGTAGGAGCTAGAAACACAAGCATTCCACTGTACTGTAGGAGCTAGAAACACAAGCATTCCACTGTACTGTAGGAGCTAGAAACACAAGCATTCCACTGTAGGAGCTAGAAACACAATCATTCCACTGTACTGTAGGAGCTAGAAACAACTATTCCACTGCACTGTAGGAGCTAGAAACGCAACTATTCCACTGTACTGTAGGAGCTAGAAAAACAAGCATCCCACTGTAGGAGCTGGAAACACAAGCATTCCACTGTAGGAGCTAGAAACACAACTATTCCACCGTACTGTAGGAGCTAGAAACAACTATTCCACTGTAGGAGCTAGAAACAACTATTCCACTGTAGGAGCTAGAAACACAAGCATTCCACTGCACTGTAGGAGCTAGAAACACAAGCATTCCACTGTACTGTAGGAGCTAGAAACACAAGCATTCCACTGTAGGACCTAGAAACACAAGCATTCCACTGTAGGAGCTAGAAACACAAGCGTTCCACTGTAGGAGCTAGAAACACAAGCGTTCCACTGTAGGAGCTAGAAACACAAGCATTCCACTGTAGGAGCTAGAAACAAAGGCACTCCACTGTAGGAGCTAGAAACACAACTATTCCACTGCACTGTAGGAGCTAGAAACAACTATTCCACTGCACTGTAGGAGCTAGAAACACAAGCATTCCACTGTACTGTAGGAGCTAGAAACAACTATTCCACTGCACTGTAGGAGCTAGAAACGCAACTATTCCACTGTACTGTAGGAGCTAGAAACACAACTATTCCACTGTAGGAGCTAGAAACAACTATTCCACTGTAGGAGCTAGAAACACAACTATTCCACTGTAGGAGCTAGAAACACAACTATTCCATTGTAGGAGCTAGAAACACAACTATTCCACTGTAGGAGCTAGAAACACAACTATTCCACTGTAGGAGCTAGAAACGCAACTATTCCACTGTAGGAGCTAGAAACACAACTATTCCACTGTAGGAGCTAGAAACAACTATTCCACTGTAGGAGCTAGAAACACAACTATTCCACTGTAGGAGCTAGAAACACAACTATTCCACTGTACTGTAGGAGCTAGAAACACAACTATTCCACTGTAGGAGCTGGAAACACAAGCATCCCACTGTAGGAGCTGGAAACACAAGCATTCCACTGTACTGTAGGAGCTAGAAACACAACTATTCCACTGTAGGAGCTAGAAACAACTATTCCACTGTAGGAGCTAGAAACACAACTATTCCACTGTAGGAGCTAGAAACACAACTATTCCACTGTAGGAGCTAGAAACACAACTATTCCACTGTAGGAGCTAGAAACACAACTATTCCACTGTAGGAGCTAGAAACACAACTATTCCACTGTAGGAGCTAGAAACACAACTATTCCACTGTAGGAGCTAGAAACACAACTATTCCACTGTAGGAGCTAGAAACACAAGCATTCCGTCACACCGGTTGTAACATCTGCTAATCTGTGTATGTGACCAATAAACTAACATCTCTGATCTTGTCAATATCAGATTGTTTTAATACTCCATAATAATACATTACAGTATATATATATATATATATATATACTGTATCATACTTTAAATGTTTATACTTTACAAACTTACATTTTCATTATGTAAATCTGTAGTAGCCAGTAGAAAAATATGTTTACCAAATGGTTTAATGATTATCAATGATGAGCCTTGGGATTAAGTAACGGTAAAATGTATTTTAACAAATGAGAAGAGAATCATATCAAAAGTAATGTGAGCGTTGCAATGTGAAACATATATTTCTATATAGAAACGCTGATTAAGTATCATCCTTATCCTGCTCAGCAAGACACAAAATACAACAATCTGCCACTAACTTCTCAACCAAAAGGTTTTCACTTCTGACGAGTAAAGACAGTGGAAAGGTAATACTGATGTCTGAAATACTGTCGGTCAACATAAAGCGACCGCTCAACCTTTCAAACAACATGAAGACAACATTGTCAATAAGGAAAAGGTAAACCATAGGAATGTCTGAAATATATCAACATTATCTGTAAATAGCCCATTCAATCTACCTCATCCCCATACTGTTTTAATTTTATGTACTTTTCTGCTCTTTTGCACACCAGTATCTCTACATGCACATCATCATCTGCTCATTTATCACTCCAGTGTTAATCTGCTAAATTGTAATTATTCGCTCCTATGGCCTATTTATTGCCTACCTCTTCATGCCTTTTGCACACACTGTATATAGACTTTATTTTTTCCACTGTGCCATTGACTTGTTTGTGTTATTGGCTTGTTTATTGTTTACTCCATACTCCAACTCTGTGTTGTCTTCTGTGTCGCACTGCTTTGCTTTATCTTGTCCAGGTCACAGTTAGCCTACCTGGTTAAATAAAGGTGTTCTCAACTAGCCTACCTGGTTAAATAAAGGTGAAATAAAAAATATAGAATAATAAAAATGATGCAACATCCAGTCAATCAGTGGTCAAATGTAAGTATATGGATTTATACTACTTACCATGTTGACCTCTGACACCATGTCGATGTTTGCCACATCTAAACTCATGCCAACAGAAACCGGTTTGCCTGAGAAATAGGAACAATAATCAAATTACCATTAACATGACAAATGACGTATATTATTATATTCATTATAGTAATATTATTGGGCAATAATTTGCACCATCATCAACGCGCAAAAAAAGTGTAGATGTACCTCCGAAGTCTGGTCGAAGGCGGATATCATACCCTTTTAACAGTTTGTCCACCGTCTCCTTTACGAAAGACATATTCCCCGGTTCGTTGGCGCTGAAATACAAGAAAGAGACCATTAAACTAACTTTTTTCCAATAGGACGGGACCATCCCTTCTTTACGACGGGTCTCTTCCCCAACACTCACCTCTGCGCACAGCACACCAACGCCACTATGAGTGACACAGAGAGAATGTCAAATTCCCCTCTTCTCTGCAACCCAAACATTTCTTGTGATCTCTCCAACATAGGATCACGCGTCTCGACTCTAAACAGGTGTTTAACGGGTTTTCCAGCGTAAAAAAAAAAAAAACGTTATAAACCTATGGCTATATTTGATCAGCAGCTCTCTGATATTAACCTAACAGCTCCCGATATCTTAGATCAGTTGAAATGTTTCACATCAGTCGGAAATCTTTCGGAAGATGTTATAGCACCGCGCATTAGGTGAACACCAAACATTTTGCCTAAACCGTTACCAGTAGCGGCGGCGAGACCCGTCGTGGTTTGAACTCATCCAAACCTCCATTATCCAAGCCGTGGCATTCATTGGTTATTAGACTATCACACCCACGGCAATGTAGAAGTCCAAATGTCACTTCTGTGGTTTTTTGGGGGGGGAGGGTTGAATTAAAGACCAATTCGTTTCCGAGTGCGCAAAACTCATCTAGCCTACATTATCCATGTTGTTACCAGGTGTTTGCCAGGTTTTCCTCTCCCTTAGACGAGACTCACCACCACCACTGGTTCATACCAGGTTGTCCGGAGTCTGAAGAAACTGGCTCTCTGTATGACAGAGCAGCTAAATGGACCTGGTTACGTGATACTTCAGTTTGCGAGCTCGTTGGAGCGTTTTGCTGATTGGTAGAACAGCAGAATTCATATTGACTCGGGGGCAAGCTAGCAACAATTCACTAAACGGAAATATATATCTATTATCTACATGGGTAAAACTGTTAAATGTATATGCCCTGACATCATTAGTTTAATATTCCACAAGGTAATGTGGTGGTCCTATGCGGCTCAGTCGGTAGAGCAGGGCGCTTACAACAGTAAACGTTATGGGTTCGATTCCCTGTAGGACACTTTGGATCAAGCTTTCTGCTACATAGTGTGTATTACTATTTGTAAAGTGGGTGGTTCGAGCCCTGAATGCTGATTGGTTGAAAGTCGTGGTATAGCAGATCGTATACCACGGGTATGACAAAACATTTATTTTTACTGCTCCAATTAAGTTGGTAACCAGGTTATAATAGCAATAAGGCACCTCCGGGGTTTGTGATGTATGGCCAATATACCATGTTTGGTGTTCACCTAATGCACGTTGCTATAACATCTCCACCAGCCCTTAGCCGTGGTGACTGGGACCGAGAGACTGAAAAACAGCTTCTATCTCAAGGCCATCAGACTGTTAAACAGCCACCACTAACATTGAGTGGCTGCTGCCAACACACTGACACTGACTCAACTCCAGCCACTTTAATAATGGGAATTGATGGGAAATGATGTAAATATATCACTAGCCACTTTAAACAATGCTATCTTATATAATGTTACTTACCCTACATTATTCATCTCATATGCATACATATATACTGTACTCTATATCATCGACTGTATCCTTATGTAATACATGTATCACTAGCCACTTTAACTATGCCACTTTGTTTACATACTCATCTCATATGTATATACTGTACTCGATACCATCTACTGTATCTTGCCTATGCTGCTCTGTACCATCACTCATTCATATATCCTTATGTACATATTCTTTATCCCCTTACACTGTGTACAAGACAGTAGTTTTGGAATTGTTAGTTAGATTACTTGTTGGTTATTACTGCATTGTCGGAACTAGAAGCACAAGCATTTCGCTACACTCGCATTAACATCTGCTAACCATGTGTATGTGACAAATAAAAATTAGATTTGATTTGGTATATTGGCCATATACCACACCCCCTCGGGACTTATTGCTTAATTATGAGGTTTTGCATCTTATTGGCAATATTTAGCCTATGGTTGATTGTCTTCCAGCAAACTAGTTAAATATGTACTATTCAGAAATCACTCTTCCATTTCCTGGTTGTTAAAATTCTAATAGTTGGACCATTTCAGTTTGGTGACAAAACAAGCAAGTCCAGTGTAGAGAATCATTGCACTGTCTAACCCGCTTTGAATCATTGCACTGTCTAACCCGCTTTGAATCATTGCACTGTCTAACCCGCTTTGAATCATTGCACTGTCTAACCCGCTTTGAATCATTGCACTGTCTAACCCGCTTTGAATCATTGCACTGTCTAACCCGCTTTGAATCATTGCACTGTCTAACCCGCTTTGAATCATTGCACTGTCTAACCCGCTTTGAATCATTGCACTGTCTAACCAGCTTTGAAATATATTTTCCACAACCAGAATTAGTGCATTTTCATCTGGTGTACAACACCGAAAGCATGGGATACACAAACAATTTCGGTGTGTTTTCTAGTTCTGCCTAGCATGTGCCTAGCATGTGAACACGGCAGTACCTGGCTCAAACTCCGGACCTCTGGTTTGCTAACACACGCCCTCCTTGACAACATTCCAGCGGGTTGAGTCACCCAATAGGTACCAATTGGTGGCTCCATCCGCAACATTTCAAGCTAGCTGTGGAGTAAATCTCTGGTTCATTACAGTGTGTTGCAGTTTTATATTGTGTTGTGTGTGTTAACCTAGATCAGATCTGTGTTGTGTGTTAACCTAGATCAGTTCTGTGTTATGTGTGTTAACCTAGATCGGTTATGTGTTGTGTGTGTTAACCTAGATCAGTTCTATGTTATGTGTGTTAACCTAGATCAGTTCTATGTTATGTGTTGTGTGTGTTAATCTAGATCAGTTATGTGTTGTGTGTGTTAACCAAGATCAGTTATGTGTTGTGTGTTAACCTAGATCAGATTTATGTTGTGTGTTAACCTAGATCAGTTCTGTGTTATGTGTGTTAACCTGATCAGTTATGTGTGTTAACCTAGATCAGTTCTGTGTTGTGTGTGTTAACCTAGATCAGTTATGTGTTGTGTGTGTTAACCTAGATCAGATTTATGTTGTGTGTTAACCTAGATCAGTTCTGTGTTGTGCGTGTTAACCTAGATCAGATTTATGTTGTGTGTTAACCTAGATCAGTTCTATGTTATGTGTGTTAACCTGATCAGTTATGTGTGTTAACCTAGATCAGTTCTGTTTTGTGTGTGTTAACCTAGATCAGTTCTGTGTTGTGTGTTAACCTAGATCATTTATGTGTTGTGTGTGTTAACCTAGATCAGAAGTATGTTGTGTGTTAACCTAGATCAGATTTATGTTATGTGTGTTAACCTGATCAGTTATGTGTTATGTGTGTTTACCTAGATCAGATGTATGTTGTGTGTTAACCTAGATCAGTTATGTGTTGTGTGTTAACCTAGATCAGTTCTGTGTTGTGTGTTAACCTAGATCAGTTATGTGTTATGTGTGTTAACCTAGATCAGTTCTGTGTTGTGTGTTAACCTAGATCAGATTTATGTTATGTGTTAACCTAGATCAGTTATGCGTGTTAACCTAGATCAGATTTATGTTATGTGTGTTAACCTAGATTAGTTATGTGTTATGTGTGTTAACCTAGATCAGTTCTGTGTGTTAACCTAGATCAGATTTATGTTATGTGTGTTAACCTAGATCAGTTCTGTGTTATGTGTGTTAACCTGATCAGGTATGTGTGTTAACCTAGATCATTTATGTGTTGTGTGTGTTAACCTAGATCAGATGTATGTTATGTGTGTTAACCTAGATCAGTTCTGTGTTGTGTGTTAACCTAGATCAGTTATGTGTGTTAACCTAGATAATGTATGTGTTGTGTTTGTTAACCTAGATCAGATGTATGTTATGTGTGTTAACCTAGATCAGATTTATGTTATGTGTGTTAACCTGATCAGTTATGTGTTATGTGTGTTAACCTAGATCAGATTTATGTTGTGTGTTAACCTAGATCAGTTATGTGTTATGTGTGTTAACCTAGATCAGTTCTGTGTTGTGTGTTAACCTAGATCGGTTATGTGTTATGTGTGTTAACCTAGATCAGTTCTGTGTTGTGTGTTAACCTAGATCATATTTATGTTATGTGTGTTAACTGATCTAGGTTATGTGTTATGTGTGTTAACCTAGATCAGATTTATGTTATGTGTGTTAACCTAGATCAGTTCTGTGTGTTAAACAAGATCAGTTATGTGTGTTAACCTAGATAAGATATGTCAGCTCAGTGAAGTACTGCTCTCTTGCCCGTGACTCTGTGTGTGATAGATGAGTCAATTGTGACAGGAAGTAGCCTATCATTCAATGAGGTAGTATCCTATCATTCAACGAGGTAGTAGTTATCATTCAACGAGGTAGTAGCCTATCATTCAACGAGGTAGTACTCTATCATTCAACGAGGTAGTACTCTATCATTCAACGAGGTAGTAGCCTATCATTCAACGAGGTAGTAGCCTATCATTCAACGAGGTAGTATGTATCATTAAATGAGGTAGTATCCTATCATTCAACGAGGTAGTAGCCTATCATTCAACGAGGTAGTAGCCTATCATTCAACGAGGTAGTATGTATCATTAAATGAGGTAGTATCCTATCATTCAACGAGGTAGTAGCCTATCATTCAACGAGGTAGTATCCTATCATTCAACGAGGTAGTATCCTATCATTCAACGAGGTAGTAGCCTATCATTCAACGAGGTAGTACCCTATCATTCAACGAGGTAGTACCCTATAATTCAACGAGGTAGTATCCTATCATTCAACGAGGTAGTACTCTATCATTCAACGAGGTAGTATCCTATCATGCAACGAGGTAGTAGTCTATCATTCAACGAGGTAGTATCCTATCATTCAATGAGGTAGTAGCCTATCATTCAACGAGGTAGTATCCTATCATTCAACGAGGTAGTATCCTATCATTCAACGAGGTAGTATCCTATCATTCAACGAGGTAGTAGCCTATCATTCAACGAGTTAGTAGCCTATCATTCAACGAGGTAGTATCCTAAGGGTGTGTCCCAAATGGCACCCTATTCCCTATAGTGCACTACTTTAAACCTATGGCCCCTGGAAAAAAAGTGCACTAAATAGGGAATAGGGTGCCATTTGGATGTCAAAGTGCATACAGGGGACACTGTGAGAGATAGGGAGCCATCATATTGATTCTGAGCACTAATGGGGGGTCTAGCAGCATCACATTACAAACAGAGAGACAGTAAGACAGACAGACATCACAGTATGTAGCAGTCCAATATGCTACCAGTCCCCCACACTACTATGTAGCAGTGTCAAGTCCATTATGTTACCAGTCCTCCACACTACTATGTAGTAGTGTAAAGTCCATTATGTTACCAGTCCTCCACACTACTATGTAGCAGTGTAAAGTCCAACATGTTACCAGTCCTCCACACTACTATGCTAATAATGATACTCGTGGAGATGAGGTCTTCTGGTGGTCTCAGTGATGGTCTCTGTGGTGGTCTCTGTGGTGGTCTCTGTGGTGGCCTCTGTGGTGGCCTCTGTGGTGGCCTCTGTGGTGGCCTCTGTGGTGGCCTCTGTGGTGGTTTTAGTGATGGTCTCTGCTCTGTGATGGTCTTAGTGATGGTCTCTGCTCTCTGATGGTCTCAGTGATGGTCTCTGTGATGGTCTCAGTGGTGGTTTCTGTGATGGTCTCTGTGGTGGTCTCTGTGGTGGTCTCTGTGGTGGCCTCTGATGGGCTTAGTGATGGTCTCTGCTCTGTGATGATCTTAGTGATGGTCTCTGCTCTGTGATGGTCTTAGTGATTGTCTCTGCTCTGTGATGGTCTCAGTGATGGTCTCTGCTCTGTGATGGTCTCAGTGATGGTCTCTGTGGTGGTCTCTGTTGTGGTCTCTGATGGTCTTAGTGATAGTCTCTGCTCTGTGATGGTCTTAGTGATGGTCTCTGCTCTGTGATGGTCTCAGTGATGGTCTCTGCTCTGTGATGGTCTCAGTGATGGTCTCAGTGATCAAACCAATTACCATCAATAGACTGTTGATGAGGTCATGTTGGATATAAAACTTCTGTCTCCAGACCATGTCATAATTTTATTTTATGTATTTTATTGAACCTTTATTTAATGAGGCAAGTCAGTTAAGAACACATTCTTATTTACAATGACGGCCTACCAAAAGGCCTCCTGCGGGGACGGGCCTGGGATTAAAAATAAGTTAAATACAAATATAGGACAAAACACACATCACGACAAGAGAGACAACAATCCATCAGATTCTAACAGAGACATTTCACTGGGTATTCAACTTTCATGAAATGGCTGATTTGAAATCCTGAACATTTAGCACAGAGCACCAATATTGCTACAGTAAGTCGATTTGTGTTCATTTGAATGACTTTAGTTGATAATTGTCAGACTGCATGGGCATTGCTGTGTGAACCAGACAGACAGAGAAGTGGCTCAGAGTAGAGACCATCTAAGTCCCTATACACACTCCATTAGTGTAGAGGACTAATGTGCTTATATGAGTGCCTCTGGAAAAGATGGAGCCGTTGGTCTGATTCCAGGAACAACCACACTGAGTCATTCCACAGCTCTGAGAGAGTCAACCATGTTTAGAGGACCACTCCCTCTGCTAATAGAAACCAGTATTTGTCAGATAATTTGTTTGGAAATGACGGACGATCTTGAATAAAACAAAAAGGGATTTATCATCTACATTTTTTTGTAATATATTTTTTTTTAATGGTTTTGAGTTTCTCAACCTAAACATGTAATTTACAGTGGTTCTATAGAGATCAACCTAAACATGTAATTTACAGTGGTTCTATAGAGATCAACCTAAACATGTAATTTACAGTGGTTCTATAGAGATCAACCTCAACATGTAATTTACAGTGGTTCTATAGAGATCAACCTCAACATGTAATTTACAGTGGTTCTATAGAGATCAACCTAAACATGTAATTTACAGTGGTTCTATAGAGATCAACCTAAACATGTAATTTACAGTGGTTCTATAGAGATCAACCTAAACATGTAATTTACAGTGGTTCTATAGAGATCAACCTAAACATGTAATTTACAGTGGTTCTATAAAGATCAACCTAAACATGTAATTTACAGTGGTTCTATAGAGATCAACCTAAACATGTAATTTACAGTGGTTCTATAGAGATCAACCTAAACATGTAATTTACAGTGGTTCTATAGAGATCTACCTAAAGTTGCTGAAAGTGTAGTGGGTTCATGTCATTTACAGTGGTTCTATAGAGATCAACCTAAACATGTAATTTACAGTGGTTCTATAGAGATCAACCTAAACATGTAATTTACAGTGGTTCTATAGAGATCTACCTAAAGTTGCTGAATGTGTAGTGGGTTCATGTAATTTACAGTGGTTCTATAGAGATCAACCTAAAGTTGCTGAATGTGTAGTGGGTTCATGTCATTTACAGTGGTTCTATAGAGATCAACCTAAAGTTGCTGAATGTGTAGTGGGTTCATGTCATTTACAGTGGTTCTATAGAGATCAACCTAAAGTTGCTGAATGTGTAGTGGGTTCATGTCATTTACAGTGGTTCTATAGAGATCAACCTAAAGTTGCTGAATGTGTAGTGGGTTCATGTCATTTACAGTGGTTCTATAGAGATCAACCTAAAGTTGCTGAATGTGTAGTGGGTTCATGTCATTTCTTAAAGGCAGTCAGAAAGTCAAAGGATGAAAAATATGTATTTTATCTTTGATAGCATTGAATTATCTTATCATCGATAATTACTGCATTATCTTTCCATCCATAATTACTCCATTATCTTAGCATTGATCCTTACTGCATTATCTTTCCATCCATAATTACTCCATTATCTTATCATTGATCCTTACTGCATTATCTTTCCATCCATAATTACTCCATTATCTTATCATTGATCCTTACTGCATTATCTTTCCATCCATAATTACTCCATTATCTTAGCATTGCTCCTTAATTCATTATCTTTCCATCCATAATTACTCTATTACCTTATCATTGATCCTTACTGCATTATCTTTCCATCCATACTTACTCTATTATCTTAGCACTGATCCTTACTGCATTAGCGTATCATCCATAATTACTCCATTATCTTAGCATTGATAATTACAGCATTGTCACGCCCTGATCTGTTTCACTTGTCTTTGTGCTTGTCTCCACCCTCCTCCAGGTGTCGCCCATCACCCCCATTATCCCCTGTGTATCCCCACTCAACCTCTCTCCATTCCTATGGATGTTAGAGTGCTGGACGGGCGCTCTATCGGCTGGATCACCCACCCTACCACCCCCATCAACCTATGAGTGTTGGGGAACCACAGCAAGACGATCCAGTTCCTGCTAATTGAGTCTCCGCAGGATCCCGTGGTATTGGGATTCGCTTGGCTCCAGCAACACAATCCCTCTATTGACTGGGCTACTGGAGCCCGTCCTGCCACACTCATTGCCTGAAGTCAGCTCTGCCTGCCCCTGGGCGTCTTCCTGGGGGCTTGGAAATTACCCCGGATCTCTCCTCCAGCCTTACTGAGTACCAGGACCTCCGGGAGGGGTTCAGTAAGGCTCGGGCCACTTCGCTTCCGCTGCACCGACCGGTATCCAAGATGGTCAAGCCAGATACGCTGGCGGTATAGCCCCGCAGCTACACCCCGAAGCCGAGACACTTCCCCCCTGTTCCAAGATTATTAGCCCCTCTGTTATTTGTCTTCTGTTGCCCCGTACCCTCCGTATACTTCCTACCTTTCCTGTGTTTAGAATTAAAGTCATGTCTCACAGCCCTTTAGGGCCCGGAGGGGAGGTGCTGGGTCACCGCTAGGGACATCCTGGACCTAGGCCTCATCTGAGTTCCAACGCCAACATCCCGCTCAACCAGGTAGGCGCCCAGGTGGAACGCCCTGATCTGTTTCACCTGTCATTGTGATTGTCTCCACCCCCATTATCCCCTTGTTATCCCCTTGTGTATATATACCAGTGTTTTCTGTCTGTCTGTTCGTCTTGTTTGTTCAAGTCAACCAGCTTTTTGTCTCAGCTCCTGTTTTTCACAAGTCTCTCTTTTTCTCGTCCTCCTGGTTTTGTCTTTTGTCTGTCCTGACTCTGAGCCTGCCTGCCGTCATGTGCCTTTGCCCCTACTCTGGATTAGAGATCGACCGATTAATCGGCATGGCTGATTAATTTGGGCCGATTTCAAGTTTTCATAACAATCGTTAATCAGCCTTTTTGGATGCCGATTATGGCCGATTACATTGCAATCCACGAGGAGACTGTGTGGCAGGCTGACTGACTGCCTGTTACTCCACGAGGAGACTGTGTGGCTGACTGCCTGTTACGCCAGTGCAGCAAGGAGCCACGGTAGGTTGCTAGCTAGCATTAAACTTATCTTATAAAAAACAATCAATCTTAACATAATCACTAGTTAACTACACATGGTTGATGATATTACTAGGTTAACTAGCTTGTCCTGCGTTGCATATAATCAATGCGGTGCCTGTTAATTTATCATCGAATCACAGCCTACTTCGCCAAACAGGTGATGATTTAACAAAAGCGCAATCGTTGTGCGAATGTACCTAACCATTAACATCAATGACTTTCTTAAAATCAATACACAGAATTATATATTTTTAAACCTGCATATTTAGTTCAAAGAAATCCAGGTTAGCAGGCAATATTAACTAGGGAAATTGTATCACTTCTTTTGCGTTCATTGCACGCAGTCAGTGTATATGCAACAGTTTGGGCCGCCTGGCTCGTTGCAAACTAATTTGCCAGAATTTTACATAATTATGACATAATATTGAAGGCTGTACAATGTAACAGTAATATTTAGACTAAAGGATAAAATACAGAATGGTTCTGTATTTCACGGAAAGAATAGACGTTTTGTTTTCAAAAGGATAGATTTTACCATATTAGTGACCAAAGGCTCCTATTTCTGTGTTTATTATGTTATAAATAAGTCTATGATTTGATGATAGAGCAGTCTGACTGAGCGGTGGTAGACAGCAGCAGGCTTGTAAGCATTCATTCAATGCTTGAATCACAGGGCTGTTTATGACTTCAATCCTATCACCTCCTGAGATTAGGCTGGCAATACTAAAGTGCCTATTAGAACATCCAATAGTCAAAGGTATATGAAATACACATGTTATAGAGAGAAATAGTCCTATAATAACTACAACCTAAAACGTCTTAACTGGGAATATTGAACCACCATCTTTCATATGTTCTCATGTTCTGAGCAAGGAACTGAAACATTAGCTTTATTACATGGCACATATTGCACTTTTACTTTCTTCTCCAACACTGTTTTTGCATTATTTAAACCAAATTGAACATGTTTTATTATTTACTTGAGACTAAATAGATTTTATTTATGTATTATATTAAGTTAAAATAAAAGTGTTCATTCAGTATTGTTGTAATTGTTATTATTTAAAAAAATTCCGGTCGATTAATTTATCGTATTTTTTTGGTCCTCCAATAATCAGTATCGGCGTTGAAAAATCATTATTGGTCGACCTCTGTCTGCCCTGACCCTGGGCCTGTACCTTGGCCTCTAGTACGGATTACCGACCTCTGTCTGCCCTGACCCTGGGCCTGCCGCCCTGTACCTTGGCCTCTAGTACAGATTACCAACCTCTGTCTGACCCTGGGCCTGCCGCCCTGTACCTTGGCCTCTACTACGGATTACCGACCTCTGTCTGCCCTGACCCTGGGCCTGCCGTCCTGTACCTTTGCCTCTACTACGGATTACCGACCTCTGTCTGCCCTGACACTGGGCCTGCCGTCCTGTACCTTGGCCTCTACTCTGGATTATCGACCTCTGTCTGCCCTGACACTGGGCCTGCCGTCCTGTACCTTGGCCTCTACTCTGAATTATCGACCCCTGCCTGACCTGGGCCTGCCATCCTGTACCATTGCCTCTACTCTGGATTACCAACCTCTGTCTGCCCTGACCCTGGGCCTGCCGTCCTGTACCTTGGCCTCTACTCTGGATTATCGACCTCTGTCTGACCCTGGGCCTGCCGTCCTGTGCCTTGGCCTCTACTCTGGATTATCGACCCCTGCCTGACCTGGGCCTGCCATTATGGTTTATAATTAAATCAAATCAAATTTTATTTGTCACATACACATGGTTAGCAGATGTTAATGCGAGTGTAGCGAAATGCTTGTGCTTCTAGTTCCGACAATGCAGTAATAACAAGTAATCTAACTAACAATTCCAAAACTACTGTCTTGTACACATTGTAAGGGGATAAAGAATATGTACATAAGGATATATGAATGAGTGATGGTACAGAGCAGCATAGGCAAGATACAGTAGATGGTATCGAGTACAGTATGTACAAATGAGATGAGTATGTAAACAAAGTGGCATAGTTTAAAGTGGCTAGTGATACATGTATTACATAAGGATACAGTCGATGATATAGAGTACAGTATATACGTATGCATATGAGATGAATAATGTAGGGTAAGTAACATTATATAAGGTAGCATTGTTTAAAGTGGCTAGTGATATATTTACATCATTTCCCATCAATTCCCATTATTAAAGTGGCTGGAGTTGAGTCAGTGTCAGTGTGTTGGCAGCAGCCACTCAGTGTTAGTGGTGGCTGTTTAACAGTCTGATGGCCTTGACATAGAAGCTGTTTTTCAGTCTCTCGGTCCCAGCTTTGATGCACCTGTACTGACCTCGCCTTCTGGATGATAGCGGGGTGAACAGGCAGTGGCTCGGGTGGTTGATGTCCTTGATGATCTTTATGGCCTTCCTGTGACATCGGGTGGTGTAGGTGTCCTGGAGGGCAGGTAGTTTGCCCCCGGTGATGCGTTGTGCAGACCTCACTACCCTCTGGAGAGCCTTACGGTTGAGGGCGGTGCTGTTGCCATACCAGGCGGTGATACAGCCCGACAGGATGCTCTCGATTGTGCATCTGTAGAAGTTTGTGAGTGCTTGAGTTTCCATTTCCCAAATGAACTTGAATATCGATTCTACAACAGTCGCCAATTAATGAATTTCCTCTACAGTCTCATTATGAACGTTGCATAATTCGTGAAGCTGCACAAACCCGAGTCTCACTAAATAAGTCTGTACCACACCAATTGAGTTGCTTATTTATTTACTAACAAGCTAAAATGATAATATAAAGATACACAGTCTGGGCTATTGATTAGAACTTAATATGATGAAGCAGGTCCCTAGCAGACCAACACAATATGACACGTTACACAAAATGGGGATTTAGAAAGAGAGAGTGCATGAGAGAAAAGCACAGTTGGATACATGCTTAGTTTAGCCCTAACACCTTATCCCAACCTGCCACTCTTATGGGTCAGAATATAATGATGTAATTCCTTGTCGAGGGTCTCCGATCCCTTCGTGGACAGAGTTCACCTTCTTCTCTGATGTCAGCACCTCTTTGGTTACTGGGTGTAACTCTCTGATTGTCCACAAGATGTCAGTGTCCTTTCTCTTAGTGGTCTATTTCTTTGTTCTGAAAGTGGGTCTTCGGAGTACGTTTCCGACCTTTATGGCCAAGTTCTCTGAGCGTATGTAGTTACGAGGCAAGGCATCAAGATTTAGACAACTCATTTCACAGTTCACTTTTACAAAAACATTCTCTTTGATCTGGACATTTTACACACAGCGTACAATATGTAAACGTGCATATTACGGAAACTCGTCAAGTTGCAATGTTTTCATTATAACGTTGTCATTTAACTTTTAATAACATAACAAATACAACATTCATTTTCATATCCTATCGTTATTACCATTTTGGCTGATTAAATATTTGTCCCGAAGTCCATTTATTGCAAGTTACCGTTCTGAGTTAGATTCTCCATAGGGCCCACTCACACATTCCAATCCTTCTCACTGAGAGGACAAAGGATTTGGCCATGCACGCCTCCAACTAAATCATCAAGTTTGCAGACGACACAACAGTAGTGGGCTTGATTACCAACAACGACGAGACGGCCTACAGGGAGGAGATGAGGGCCCTCGGAGAGTGGTGTCAGCAAAATCAACTCAGCAAAACAAAAGAGATGATCGTGGACTTCAGGAAACAGCAAAGGGAGCGCCCCCCTATCCACATCGACGGGACAGCAGTGGAGAAGGTGGACAGTTATGTTCCTCTGTGGTCATAACACTGACAAACTGAAATGGTCCACCCACGCAGACAGTGTGGTGAAGAAGGCGCAACCGTATCTCTTCAACCTCTTCAATCTTTTCAACCTTAGGAGGCTGAAAAAAATGTGGCTTGTCACCGAAAACCCTCACTAACTTTTACAGGTGCACAATTGAGAGCATCCTGTCGGGCTGTGTCACAGCCTGGTACGGCAACTGCTCCGCCCACAACCGCAAGGCTCTCCAGAGGGTGGTGAGGTCTGCACAACGCATCACCGGGGGCAAACTACCTGCCCTCCAGGACACCTAAAACACCCTATGTCACAGGAAGGCCATAAAGATCATCAAGGACAACAACCACCTGAGCCACTGCCTGCTCACCCCGCTTCCATCCAGAAGGCGAGGTCAGTACAGGTGCATCAAAACAGGGACCGAGAGTCTGAAAAACAGCTTCTATCTATCTAAGGCCATCAGACTGTTAAACAGCCATCACTAGCAGAGAGGCTGCTGCTAACATACAGACTTAAAATCATTGTCCACTTTAATAATGGATCACTAGTCACATTAATAATGTTTACATATCTCTCATTACTCATCTCATATGCATGTACTGTATCCTGTATCCTTCACTATCTATCCTTTACTATCTATTGCATCTTAGCCGCTCTGTCTGCTCATCCATATAGTTTATACTCATATATTCTCATCCCATTCCTTTACTAGACTGTTAGATATTAGGTTTGTTGTGGAATTGTTAGATATTAGGTTTTGTTGTGGAATTGTTAGATATTAGGTTTTGTTGTGGAATTGTAAGATATTAGGTTTTGTTAGATATTAGGTTTTGTTGTGGAATTGTAAGATATTAGGTTTTGTTAGATATTAGGTTTTGTTAGATATTAGGTTTTGTTGTGGAATTGTTAGATATTAGGTTTTGTTAGATATTAGGTTTTGTTAGATATTAGGTTTTGTTAGATATTAGGTTTTGTTGTGGAATTGTTAGATATTAGGTTTTGTTAGATATTAGGTTTTGTTGTGGAATTGTTAGATATTAGGTTTTGTTGTGGAATTGTTAGATATTAGGTTTTGTTGTGGAATTGTTAGATATTAGGTTTTGTTGTGGAATTGTTTGATATTAGGTTTTGTTGTGGAATTGTTAGATATTAGGTTTTGTTGTGGAATTGTTAGATATTAGGTTTTGTTGTGGAATTGTTCGATATTAGGTTTTGTTGTGGAATTGTTAGATATTAGGTTTTGTTGTGGAATTGTTAGATATTAGGTTTTGTTGTGGAATTGTTTGATATTAGGTTTTGTTGTGGAATTGTTTGATATTAGGTTTTGTTGTGGAATTGTTTGATATTAGGTTTTGTTGTGGAATTGTTAGATATGACCTGTTTGATACTGCTAAGCATAAGCATTTCACTACACTCACAATAACATCTGCTAACCATGTGACCAATAACATCTGTTAACCATGTGACCAATAACATCTGCTAACCATGTGACCAATAACATCTGCTAACCATGTGACCAATAACATCTGTTAACCATGTGACCAATAACATCTGTTAACCATGTGACCAATAACATCTGCTAACCATGTGACCAATAACATCTGCTAACCATGTGACCAATAACATCTGTTAACCATGTGACCAATAACATCTGCTAACCATGTGACCAATAACATCTGCTAACCATGTGACCAATAACATCTGTTAACCATGTGACCAATAACATCTGCTAACCATGTGTATGTGACCAATAACATCTGCTAACCATGTGTATGTGACCAATAACATCTGCTAACCATGTGTATGTGACCAATAACATCTGTTAACCATGTGTATGTGACCAATAACATCTGCTAACCATGTGTATGTGACCAATAACATCTGCTAACCATGTGTATGTGACCAATAACATCTGTTAACCATGTGTATGTGACCAATAACATCTGTTAACCATGTGTATGTGACCAATAACATCTGTTAACCATGTGTATGTGACCAATAACATCTGTTAACCATGTGACCAATAACATCTGTTAACCATGTGACCAATAACATCTGCTAACCATGTGTATGTGACCAATAACATCTGCTAACCATGTGTATGTGACCAATAACATCTGTTAACCATGTGTATGTGACCAATAACATCTGCTAACCATGTGTATGTGACCAATAACATCTGTTAACCATGTGACCAATAACATCTGTTAACCATGTGTATGTGACCAATAACATCTGCTAACCATGTGTATGTGACCAATAACATCTGTTAACCATGTGTATGTGACCAATAACATCTGTTAACCATGTGTATGTGACCAATAACATCTGTTAACCATGTGTATGTGACCAATAACATCTGCTAACCATGTGTATGTGACCAATAACATCTGTTAACCATGTGTATGTGACCAATAACATCTGCTAACCATGTGTATGTGACCAATAACATCTGTTAACCATGTGTATGTGACCAATAACATCTGCTAACCATGTGTATGTGACCAATAACATCTGCTAACCATGTGTATGTGGCCAATAACATCTGCTAACCATGTGTATGTGACCAATAACATCTGTTAACCATGTGTATGTGACCAATAACATCTGCTAACCATGTGTATGTGACCAATAACATCTGTTAACCATGTGTATGTGACCAATAACATCTGCTAACCATGTGTATGTGACCAATAACATCTGCTAACCATGTGTATGTGACCAATAACATCTGCTAACCATGTGTATGTGACCAATAACATCTGCTAACCATGTGTATGTGACCAATAACATCTGTTAACCATGTGTATGTGACCAATAACATCTGTTAACCATGTGTATGTGACCAATAACATCTGCTAACCATGTGTATGTGACCAATAACATCTGCTAACCATGTGTATGTGACCAATAACATCTGCTAACCATGTGTATGTGACCAATAACATCTGCTAACCATGTGTATGTGACCAATAACATCTGCTAACCATGTGTATGTGACCAATAACATCTGCTAACCATGTGTATGTGACCAATAACATCTGCTAACCATGTGTATGTGACCAATAACATCTGCTAACCATGTGTATGTGACCAATAACATCTGCTAACCATGTGTATGTGACCAATAACATCTGTTAACCATGTGTATGTGACCAATAACATCTGCTAACCATGTGTATGTGACCAATAACATCTGCTAACCATGTGACCAATAACATCTGCTAACCATGTGTGTGACCAATAACATCTGCTAACCATGTGTGTGACCAATAACATCTGCTAACCATGTGTATGTGACCAATAACATCTGCTAACCATGTGTATGTGACCAATAACATCTGCTAACCATATGTGACCAATAACATCTGCTAACCATGTGTATGTGACCAATAACATCTGCTAACCATGTGTATGTGACCAATAACATCTGCTAACCATGTGTATGTGACCAATAACATCTGCTACCCATGTGTATGTGACCAATAACATTTGATTTGATTTTGTCTGCTGCCTTAAGATTTACAATGGGTGTGAGGTGTTATAAAACCCCCACCTGTCTATCTCCTCACCTCTGGTGGGTGTGAGCGATATCTCTGTAGGACTGTGGTCCACGGTAACCTGACTCGACCAGGCATGACAATAAAATAACATTAACCCTAACCCCACAACATGACCCCTCCCCGCCCAACAAAACTGCTATGACAACAGGACAGCCATGAGGTCAGTCAGCACATGTATCAACATATCAAAAGTTTGATGACTTTTTCATCATAAACATACGATTTTATGCTCATCTAATTGGTTGCAGTCGTGCACCAAGAAGTCAACACGTTACGTATCAGCAATCAGAAGATAACTTCTCAATTGAACTCTCATAAACATATATTAATGCTCATTCAGACATTCAGAGCTCAATCTATATTTGATAGGAGTCCTGTGGTATGTTTGAGACACTGCCCTCAACCAGGACGGTATCAACTGTTTCCTGTAGTTGTATCGAAGCTAAGGGTTAGGAAATGTCTTACAACTTGCACATCGGTTCTGGCCCGATAATATGTTTTATGGAAAAAGGGTTGAAAGTAGGTATTTCCATAATGACAATCTAAATAGCCTACCTACAACTGGTCAAATGTTGTCACGATGTGCACTCGTGCTGCCTTGTCTCCTCTCACTCACACTCAGTGTTGCCAATTTAGTGACTTTTAGGACAGCCAATAGCTAGCTAGCTTACCTTCCTTACTGAGGAGTTGGCAACACTGCTCACACTCTGCTGCCTCCTACAGCGCTCAGTCTCAACACACACCTCTCACTCAGCAACAGCCTCCTGAAATAATCGTGTGAGTTGTTCTTATTTCTATCACCGGCGCTGCTGCCTTTATAAATCCTCCACGTTGGACCCACATGATTGACAGCTAAACAAGGCATGGAAACAGATGACGTAGCTAGATTTTTAGCCTTGTCACGGGGCGTTTTCGAATTGAAAGCATTCCTGCATTCCTCCCTTGAAGAAGCTTAATGATTGATCTGCTGTAGGTGTAAGCACATAACTTTCACCTATCCATCAACCAACAGGTGCATCCCATATCGGAAATGGTATCATTATAAATTAATTGATACAGATATTGATTTGCTATCCTCTCCCTGACTTTGTAGATGTGTAGCCCGAAATGTTTAATAGACTTTTGAATAGATATCAATGTGCCATTATGTGACTGATACGTACCTGCCGGTTCGTCTTTTCACTGATATTCTCGCTTTAAATCATCCAGAATAAAGCTCTTTACCTGCATTGTCGACTACAGCCTATGGTGGGCGCTATATGCAGCACCTAGCAACAAATTTAGCTACTTTTTTTTTTTAAAGAAAACTTTTAGCAACTTTTGAAAAGTGACTCAAACGCTAAAATGCACGCATTTTCCCTCTAAATGAAAAAAAAAAAACATTTTCTGTCACAACACATGTACCTGGCTGCAAAAGCGCATTGTGAGAGACATCTGCAGCAATTTCAGTAAATTGCACATCATTGATGGCTGACTGCAGCAGCAGTAGTACGGGTTCGACGAGACAAACCCAATGAATATAATTTCTCACAAATGTTTGATCTTGAACAGAACTTACAACATCAATCAACATGTCTACAATCAAAAGTGTACAGAAAAGAGTAGGAGTCTGTCTGTACCTGAACAAATGTCAAATCATGTTTTTTTTGCCAGTCAATTTGAGTAACGTTATTGTTTATTCTACGTAATGACGCAGTTTTACGTCATCACGCAATGACATCACAACGTCATCTAGCAACTTTTAGCAACAATCAACCTGCGTCTTATAATATATATAAATATGTACAGTGTGCTTTGGACTTGCCTCGCCTAGTCACAAATTTAATTTAAGCCCACCATTTGTGTCACTTATGGGAAAATGTGTGATTAATGATGACTTCAGAAATTAGAGAGACTTCGCCACCAATTGCTGCTGGTGTATGGATAGCTGTCATATCAAGTTTCATCAATGGATCGACGTTTGTGCTTCAAAAAAAGGGAATTTTACGATCCCGTAAAAGAGGTAGAGTGCTGGGGGGAAAGAATCCTATGTATAATCATGTTTGTAGGGTCATTTGTTGGCTACAATGTTGTAATATCCTCAGACACAGTAACATAACATGTACAGTAAGTACACCATCTCTGAACTTCATTCGGTTCCTCTTGACTTTTCGTGATTTTTCTGCAAAAAAAAAATGAATGCTGCTTTCGTGGCATAACTAGAATTGGACATGGAAATCAGAGGGTGACTACCGTACTGTTAATAACACAAACACTGCATGTGATGTCATTCTTTTTTAGGTGGGTCCTATCTAAAAGATGGCGTATGGTGGAGCGGTACACTCTCCAGTAAGTAGCCGAGTTAACAGCGCCACCTGTCATTTATTAACTGTATTACATCCTCATGGATATTTCTGTCAAACACAGGATTCTCCTAATAATAAAGACATTTTACTACTACATTAACTATCACTACTCACTGATTTCGTTTATGTGATTGATCATATTTAATGAATTCAATTGACCTCTGAACTCCTCCGAACAAGTGATTGTGGGACAGATTGGGAACTTCCTGGCCTATAACGCAGCCCCTGCTGTGGTGGTCACACCTTTAGGAGCCCTGGGGGTGCTGTTTGGGTGAGTTATTGATTGACATGTTATCATTCAGTGTGTGACTACTATTGTCTTTTGTTTTCTGGTGGGAGTGTTTACAGTGATGTGATGTTTGCTACAGTACAGGGGTGTTTACAGTGATGTGATGTTTGCTACAGTACAGGGGTGTTTACAGTGATGTGATGTTTGCTACAGTACAGGGGTGTTTACAGTGATGTGATGTTTGCTACAGTACAGGAGTGTTTACAGTGATGTGATCTTTGCCTAGCTAGCTAACTGCATGCCTCCCTGTTTTGATCACTGAAATGTTTGCTTTGTGATCCAGGGCTGTTCTGGCCTCCTATATCCTCCAGGAACAGCTGAATGTCCTGGGGAAGCTGGGCTGTGTGTTGTGTTGCTGTGGTTCTGTCGTGCTCATCATTCACTCCCCTAAATCAGAGAGCGTCACCTCTAGTCTGGAGCTGGAAGAGAGGCTTGCTGATCCAGGTGGGTGGGACCTGGACATGGTTATTACATCCCAAATGGCACCCTATTTGCTATATAGTGCACTACTTTAGACCAGAGCCCTATTCCCTATATAGTGCACTACTTTAGACCAGAGCCCTATTCCCTATATAGTGCACTACATTAGACTAGAGCCCTATTCCCTATATAGTGCACTACATTAGACTAGAGTCCTATTCCCTATATAGTGCACTACATTAGACTAGAGCCCTATTCCCTATATAGTGCACTACATTAGACTAGAGCCCTATTCCCTATATAGTGCACTACATTAGACTAGAGTCATATTCCCTATATAGTGCACTACATTAGACTAGAGCCCTATTCCCTATATAGTGCACTACTTTAGACTAGAGCCCTATTCCCCATATAGTGCACTACATTAGACTAGAGCCCTATTCCCTATATAGTGCACTACATTAGACTAGAGCCCTATTCCCTATATAGTGCACTACATTAGACTAGAGCCCTATTCCCTATATAGTGCACTACATTAGACTAGAGCCCTATTCCCTATATATACGGTACAAAGTCCATTGCTGTGAACTCCATTGACGTTGTTCAGAGTGCTCTGTACAAGGACATGTTATAGTTTGAACCAGCCCAGAACTGCTCAGAGTCCTCTAAATAAGAACTTTACATCTAAGTTCAATTGAGAGTAATTCTGAGGTGTGTGAATGTTTTCTCTCCATGCAGTGTTCGTCGCCTATTCTTTGTTGGTGGTCCTACTACTGGTTGTGCTGATGGTGTGGGTGGCCCCAGCTCACGGCACGTCCAACATTATGGTGTACGTGTCCATCTGCTCCCTCCTGGGGAGTTTCACAGTCACCAGCTGTAAGGGGCTGGGCCTGGCTGCTCAGGATGCCTTCAGCGGGGGGCCTTCCAGCAGCCGAGCCCTAGGTCTCTTCCTGGGTCTACTGGGAACCCTGTCCGTCAGCATCCTCATCCAGTTCACCTTCATCAACAAGGCTCTGGAGCACTACAGCTCCAACATGTTTGAAGCCATTTACTATGTGACCTTCACATCTACAGTCCTCACCGCTTCAGCCATCTTGTTCAGAGAGTGGACCACAGTGGGTTTAGTAGACTGCCTGGGCATGCTGTGTGGGCTAACCACTGTGGCTGTTGGGGTCCTGCTGCTCCGTATCTCCTCAGAGGCCTCACTCACCTGGAAACCAGCTGCTAGAGGACCAGATAAAATTGATTAATCAGAGGCTTGTCAGTCTCAGGGAGATTAATGCAGTGTTTATTGGTTCATTTGGGGCCATATTTTTTTTTATCTTGAATAACATAGATATTGTGAATTGCATTTGTATCTAATAAAATACTTGAATATAAGTTGAAGAATTTTACTGTGGATTTGCGAACAACATATCTGTTGTGCAATATTTGTTGCTCGTCATTCTCAAGGGCTCAATGATAGTCATGTCCTGTTGTGTTCAAACACACTAAGCAGCATTGTTGCTGTATAATGTGCTAGATGTTTGCTATTCTAACACTTGTCAATCCACATGGACTGGCTGTAACCAAAGAACCTAACTCGGGTGTCCGATTGAAAAGTCTAATTTCATTACAACTTACAACGTGGTCAACTTTGTCAGTATGGGGTCGTCTTTTATAATTAAGTGAAATTAACTCAATGATTTTGTATTTTTCTACAATAAAAGGCAAAAAAAAATGGATTCTTATCTTGTGACGTGTTTGCAAGGCAGTTAACCTCCAACAAATGTGCTGATGACGTGGCTGTCGATTAGGCAGCCCCATGCATCTCTTATTCAGAGAGTTGGTTAAATGCACTCTGTGCTGCAACTGACTACGAATCCCCTTCACGGGGGAGAGTAGTTCAACCACCATTTCACTACAGCAGGCCTTCTAAATGTGGACCTGATGATGTGTTCTACCACACAGGTTATTATGACAGCTACCCACACGTCCTCTGTGAGAAACTACCAAAATAACATTTCATTCTTTTAGAGTCTTCTTCAGTCAGTTTGGACTCCCTTCATGTCCAATGGCCATTCAGTCCATTTGTAAACCTTAGAACTATGCCTGTTCACATAAGCATTGTGGGTCATTGAATTATTTAGAGAGTCATTCTAGACAGTCACAACAGTGTGGCGGGGAACTGGGACTCTTTCTGTAACGTTGGATCGAAGGACTCACAAAGGCTGGAGAGAAAAGTGACAACATTTTGGTTGCATCTCGGCAGGTAATGTTAGATATTATTCTCACTAATTCAATAACTAGGTATTATATTTGGATTTGTGTTATTGCTTGGAAAATACATTGCAGCTCTGAAGAAGCACTGTTTGTTGAATATGAGAGCAACTATATGTTTTACATAACAATACAGTATGATATGACGGTATGATATGATAGTATGATACAGTATGATGTGATAGTATGATACGATACAGTATGATATAGTATGATATGATATAGTATGATATGATACAGTATGATATGATAGTATGATACGATACAGTATGATATGATATGATACAGTATGATATGATACAGTATGATATGATATAGTATGATATGATACAGTATGATATGATAGTATGATACAGTATGATATGATATAGTATGATATGATACCGTATGATATGATACAGTATGATATGATAGTATGATACGATACAGTATGATATGATACAGTATGATATGATAGTATGATACGATACAGTATGATATGATATGATACAGTATGATATGATACAGTATGTTACAGTATGATATAGTATGATATGATACAGTATGATATGATACAGTATGATATGATACAGTATGTTACATTATGATATGATATAGTATGATATGATACGATACAGTATGATGAGGTAAGATACGACAGGTATGATACAATATGATATGATACAATATGATACAGTTTGATATTATACAGTATGATACCGTATGATATGATACAGTATGATATGATACAGTATGATACGATACAGTATGATATGATAGTTTGATATGATACAGTATGATATGATACAGTATGATACCGTATGATACAGTATGATATGATAGAGTATAATATGATACAGTTTGATATGATACAGTATGATATGATACAGTACGATATGATACAGTAGGATATGATATAGTATGATACGATACAGTACGATATGATACAGTATGATATGATATAGTATGATACGATACAGTATGATACGATACGGTATGATAAGACTGACAAGAACATTTCACTAAACTGTATAGGCTTAGTTAAAAATGCGTTAAAACATTTCGAGGTGTAACAGTCCATTTAGAATGTGGCAATCAAATAGGGCACTTTATTAAAGTTTTCACTAAAATATTCATCTAGAGAATTTCTGGTAGAACGAGTCTAACTTCTCAGGACCTATTTGTACGCATGCGTGAAGAATCGGCCTTTCACCATGTGTGGGCGGACAGCGTCAACCTTGCCTTCAAATTAGGTCGTAACAAAATGAGAGAGCTACATAGCTATAACTTGCTATTTATCACATAGCTAGCTAACTACCACTGTTTTCCTGGGAAAACCAGGGATCTTTTTACCAGGTATTTCGCATGGAAACATACATATGATATTCATGTTTACAATAGTATGCCAGCTTGCTAGTTAGTTATTTGGCCGCAGGTTTTCACATAGCTAGCTAGCTGGTACAATTACCAACCGAGTTAGGGCACATTAGCCCTTATGCTAACAAGCTAGCTAGTTTTGATCTGACTCTGAGATGGACAAAAGAAGGCTTGAGCTTAATCTCAAAATGATAGCTATGCTAGTTAGTAAACTGATAGCGATGCTAGGAAATTGAAGGTAGTCATTTAGTTAGCTAGTTGCCTAATTAGCTAACTGGCTAACGTTACGTTAGCAATAGCCATGCCAGTGAACGTTAGCTAGCTACAGTACCTAGTTATCATATGAACCCATCACAAATCAGATCATGTTATTGTTGTCATCGTGCAGGTGTGAATGACAACCCGGTATTTCATGACGGCAACATTGCTTTGGCCTGAAGATTTATGGGTCTTGCAGCGCCACATTGAATCTTTGATTACTGCATTCTTAGTCACCTGCTGAGTTCTTGACTCAGGTTGCGGAAGTGGTAGACAGGGTTTGGTCTACCTAGCATACGGATTGTCAATGTGCCATTTCTATAATGGAACCAACTATTTTGGATCAGGGTTGTTCACTCTGTGATATAACTTGTCGAAATGGTAAGTTAGCCTAACTGGGAGGAATCAGATTCTACAACTGAATTACTAACAGTTGTAAACTTTAGGTATATTTTACCTAGGCATATCGATTTCAATTTACATTTGTCATTTAGCAGACACTTTTATCCCGAGCAACTTAGTGCATTCGTCTTAAAGCTGGGTGAGGCCACATCACAGTCGTAGTAAGTACATTATTTCCTAGGTACATTGATGTATGAGTTGAATATTTGTTTGTCTCTTGTCGTTTTGCTGTCTTACTAAAGGTAGAGTGGTGACACAGGTTGGTGACAGGTGTTCGGCTGGTCAGCAACTCCTGTGTGTTGTGGTCAATGTAACAAACAGTACGAACAACACATCCAGCGTCACCATGGGCCAGGACAGAGGGAAGTATGATTTCTACATCGGCCTGGGACTAGCCATCAGCTCCAGCATCTTCATAGGAGGAAGCTTCATTCTCAAGAAGAAAGGACTACTCCGCCTGGCCAGGAAGGGACAGTGTAGGGCAGGTAAGGTCATGTTTATGTTCAGTCACCAACTGCTGCTCTAGATAAGAGTGTCTACTAAATTACTAATATGTAAAGTAGAGTACACAGTATCGTTTAGGTGAATTTGTACATTTGAGAAAGAGATCAAGAGAGCAGGTCATTTTGTTTATATGTACTGTACGCATAGATTGATGTCAGGTAGCCTAGCTGTTAGAGTATTTGGACAGTAACCGAAAGGTTGCTAGTTTGAATCCCTGAGCCGGCGAAAAAAATCTGCGCTTAACCCTAATTGCTCCAAGGTCGCCGTTGATAATGGCTGGCCATGACCCCTCTGAGGGGTGGGATAATGGCTGGTCATGACCCCTCTGAGGGGTGGGATAATGGCTGGCCATGACCCCTCACTGAGGGGTGGGATAATGGCTGGCTATGACCCCTCACTGAGGGGTGGGATAATGGCTGGCCATGAGCCCTCTGAGGGTGTCTCAAGGGGAGTTGGGATATGCAAAAAAACACATTTCCAATTCACACATGAATATCGTAAGGATCTGCCAGGTGTGGCTGTGTAACTGGGTGTGAATGGAATTGTTGACAACTTCAGCTCAATTGTTGACAACTTCAGCTCAGAATGTGGTAGTAACTGACTGGTGCTAAGATGCAGAAGGGTGCGGCAGAGTTGAACACTTGATCAGTTTGTCACACTTCTGCTTTTATTACACACAGCAATCATTAACTAGGAGACTCTGCTGGTACACACAGCAATCATTAACTAGTAGACTCTCTGCTGCACCTTGTCTTATATACACACCCAATCATTAACTAGTAGACTCTCTGCTGCACCTTGTCTTATGTACACACCCAATCATTAACTAGTAGACTCTCTGCTGCACCTTGTCTTATACACACCCAATCATTAACTAGTAGACTCTCTGCGGCACCTTGTCTTATACACACCCAATCATTAACTAGTAGACTCTCTGCTGCACCTTGTCTTATATACACACCCAATCATTAACTAGTAGACTCTCTGCTGCACCTTGTCTTATATACACACCCAATCATTAACTAGTAGACTCTCTGCTGCACCTTGTCTTATACACACCCAATCATTAACTAGGAGACTCTGCTGCACCTTGTCTTATATACACACCCAATCATTAACTAGTAGACTCTCTGCTGCACCTTGTCTTATACACACCCAATCATTAACTAGTAGACTCTCTGCGGCACCTTGTCTTATACACACCCAATCATTAACTAGTAGACTCTCTGCTGCACCTTGTCTTATACACACCCAATCATTAACTAGTAGACTCTCTGCTGCACCTTGTCTTATATACACACCCAATCATTAACTAGTAGACTCTCTGCTGCACCTTGTCTTATACACACCCAATCATTAACTAGTAGACTCTCTGCTGCACCTTGTCTTATACACACCCAATCATTAACTAGTAGACTCTCTGCTGCACCTTGTCTTATATACACACCCAATCATTAACTAGTAGACTCTCTGCTGCACCTTGTCTTATACACACCCAATCATTAACTAGTAGACTCTCTGCTGCACCTTGTCTTATATACACACCCAATCATTAACTAGTAGACTCTCTGCGGCACCTTGTCTTATATACACACAGCAATCATTAACTAGTAGACTCTCTGCTGCACCTTGTCTTATGTACACACCCAATCATTAACTAGTAGACTCTCTGCTGCACCTTGTCTTATACACACCCAATCATTAACTAGTAGACTCTCTGCTGCACCTTGTCTTATGTACACACCCAATCATTAACTAGTAGACTCTCTGCTGCACCTTGTCTTATGTACACACCCAATCATTAACTAGTAGACTCTCTGCTGCACCTTGTCTTATACACACCCAATCATTAACTAGTAGACTCTCTGCTGCACCTTGTCTTATATACACACCCAATCATTAACTAGTAGACTCTCTGCTGCACCTTGTCTTATACACACCCAATCATTAACTAGTAGACTCTCTGCTGCACCTTGTCTTATATACACACAGCAATCATTAACTAGTAGACTCTCTGCTGCACCTTGTCTTATGTACACACCCAATCATTAACTAGTAGGCTCTCTGCTGCACCTTATCTTATAGTGCTGACCAGGGCCCATAGGGGTAGTGCTGACCAGGGCCCATAGGGGTAGTGTTGACCAGGGCCCGTAGGGGTAGTGTTGACCAGGGCCCGTAGGGGTAGTGTTGACCAGGGCCCGTAGGGGTAGTGTTGACCAGGGCCCGTAGGGGTAGTGTTGACCAGGGCCCGTAGGGGTTGTGCTGACCAGGGCCCGTAGGGGTAGTGCTGACCAGGGCCCGTAGGGGTAGTGTTGACCAGGGCCCGTAGGGGTAGTGTTGACCAGGGCCCGTAGGGGTAGTGTTGACCAGGGCCCGTAGGGGTAGTGTTGACCAGGGCCCGTAGGGGTAGTGTTGACCAGGGCCCGTAGGGTAGTGCTCTACTGTTGACCAGGGCCCATAGGGTTAGTGTTGACCAGGGCCCATTGGGGTAGTGTACTGTCATTTGGGACATAGCCCAAGAACAAGCAGAAAGGACACATGCCATCTCGTGTCATATAGGGTCAAAGTGTACTGTTGTTAAACCTACAGTGTGTAACATCAGAACGTGTACCGCTTGTTGTTACCATAACGCCCTAGAATTACCTCGGTGATTATATGGTGTGACTGCGGGACATTTTATTGAACACACATTAGAATGTTTGAGTAACTAATTAATTAAAGCTAGCGATCTGAAACGTTGCTAGCTAATGAACCTGTTTTCTTCTTTGTCTAGGACAAGGTGGACACGCATATCTTAAAGAATGTCTCTGGTGGGCTGGCTTATTATCAAGTAAGTACTATGGATCAAATGTTCCTCTTAATATGTGATTCAGTTAATCTCAGTGTCTATATCCCCCCCCCTCTCCCCTGTAACTATTCCCCAGGTCGTTCTGTTCTCAGTCAACTTACCTGGTAACATAAAAACATGTGGGCTTGTGTTCCTGTTCTGTGTGTTTTCACAGTGGCGGCTGGAGAAGGGGCTAACTTTGCAGCGTATGCCTTCGCTCCTGCTACTCTCGTCACCCCTCTGGGGGCCCTCAGTGTGCTGGTCAGGTAGGTCACCCCTCTGGGGGCCCTCAGTGTGCTGGTCAGGTAGGTCACCCATCTGGGGGCCCTCAGTGTGCTGGTCAGGTAGGTCACCCCTCTGGGGGCCCTCAGTGTGCTGGTCAGGTAGGTCACTCCTCTGGGGGCCCTCTGTGCGCTGGTCAGGTAGGTTACCCCTCTGGGGGCCCTCAGTGTGCTGGTCAGGTAGGTCACCCATCTGGGGCCCTCAGTGTGCTGGTCAGGTAGGTCACCCCTCTGGGGGCCCTCAGTGTGCTGGTCAGGTAGGTCACTCCTCTGGGGGCCCTCAGTGTGCTGGTCAGGTAGGTCACCCCTCTGGGGGCCCTCAGTGTGCTGGTCAGGTAGGTCACCCATCTGGGGGCCCTCAGTGTGCTGGTCAGGTAGGTCACCCCTCTGGGGGCCCTCAGTGTGCTGGTCAGGTAGGTCACCCCTCTGGGGGCCCTCAGTGTGCTGGTCAGGTAGGTCACTCCTCTGGGGGCCCTCAGTGTGCTGGTCAGGTAGGTCACTCCTCTGGGGGCCCTCAGTGTGCTGGTCAGGTAGGTCACCCATCTGGGGGCCCTCAGTGTGCTGGTCAGGTAGGTCACCCCTCTGGGGGCCCTCAGTGTGCTGGTCAGGTAGGTCACTCCTCTGGGGGCCCTCAGTGTGCTGGTCAGGTAGGTCACCCCTCTGGGGGCCCTCAGTGTGCTGGTCAGGTAGGTCACCCCTCTGGGGGCCCTCAGTGTGCTGGTCAGGTAGGTCACCCCTCTGGGGGCCCTCAGTGTGCTGGTCAGGTAGGTCACCCCTCTGGGGGCCCTCAGTGTGCTGGTCAGGTAGGTCACCCCTCTGGGGGCCCTCAGTGTGCTGGTCAGGTAGGTCACCCCTCTGGGGGCCCTCAGTGTGCTGGTCAGGTAGGTCACCCCTCTGGGGGCCCTCAGTGTGCTGGTCAGGTAGGTCACCCCTCTGGGGGCCCTCAGTGTGCTGGTCAGGTAGGTCACCCCTCTGGAGGCCCTCAGTGTGCTGGTCAGGTAGGTCACCCCTCTGGGGGCCCTCAGTGTGCTGGTCAGGTAGGTCACCCCTCTGGGGGCCCTCAGTGTGCTGGTCAGGTAGGTCACTCCTCTGGGGGCCCTCAGTGTGCTGGTCAGGTAGGTCACCCCTCTGGGGGCCCTCAGTGTGCTGGTCAGGTAGGTCACCCCTCTGGGGGCCCTCAGTGTGCTGGTCAGGTAGGTCACTCCTCTGGGGGCCCACTGGTTCTACATGTTTGACCTTACAGTATATAGTAGATGTTATAGTTTATGTTTTTGAAGTTGTACCAGGTGTGTGAATGACTGAACCGTGTGTGTGTGTTGTTGCCATGCTGTCCTGTAGAGGTGTGACAATGTTTGTCTTCTACTTCTGTCCGTGATTGAGCTGTGTGTGTGAACTGTTAAACACTGAACACAGATACAGTGGGGAGAACAAGTATTTGATACACTTCTGATTTTGCAGGTTTTCCTACTTACAAAGCATGTAGAGGTCTGTCATTTCATAGGTACACTTCAACTGTGAGAGAGGGAATCTAAAACAAAAATCCAGAAAATCACATATTCTGATTTTTAAGTAATTAACTTGCATTTTATTGCATGACATAAGTATTTGATCACCTAGCAACCAGTACGAATCTGGCTCTCAGACCTGTTAGTTTTTCTTTAAGAAGCCCTCCTGTTCTCCACTCATTACCTGTATTAACTGCACCTGTTTGAACTCGTTACCTGTATAAAAGACATCTGTCCACACACTCAATCAAACAGACTCCAACCTCTCCACAATGGCCAAGACCAGAGAGCTGTGTAAGGACATCAGGGATAAAATTGTAGACCTGCACAAGGATGGGATGGGCTACAGGACAATAGGCAAGCAGCTTGGTGAGAAGGCAACAACTGTTGGCACAATTATTAGAAAATGTAAGAAGTTCAAGATGACGTTCAATCACCCTTGGTCTGGGGCTCCATGCAAGATCTCACCTTGTGGGGCATCAATGATCATGAGGAAGGTGAGGGATCAGCCCAGAACTACACGGCAGAACTACACCTGGTCAATGACCTGAAGAGAGCTGGGACCACAGTCTCAAAGAAAACCATTAGTAACACACTACGCCGTCATGGATTAAAATCCTGCAGCGCACGCAAGGTCCCCCTGCTCAAGCCAGCGCATGTCCAGGCCCGTCTGAAGTTTGCCAATGACCATCTGGATGATCCAGAGGAGGAATGGGAGAAGGTCATGTGGTCTGATGAGACAAAAATAGAGCTTTTTGGTCTAAACTCCACTCGTCGTCTTTGGAGGAAGAAGAAGGATGAGTACAACCCCAAGAACACCATCCCAACCGTGAAGCATGGAGGTGGAAACATCATTCTTTGGGGATGCTTTTCTGCAAAGGGGACAGGACGACTGCACCGTATTGAGGGGAGGATGGATGGGGCCACGTATCGCGAGTTCTTGGCCAACAACCTCCTTCCCTCAGTAAGAGCATTGAAGATGGGTCGTGGCTGGGTCTTCCAGCATGACAACGACCCGAAACACACAGCCAGGGCAACTAAGGAGTGGTTCCGTAAGAGGCATCTCAAGGTCCTGGAGTGACCTACCCAGTCTCCAGACCTGAGCCCAATAGAAAATCTTTGGAGGGAGCTGAAAGTCCGTATTGCCCAGCGACAGCCCTGAAACCTGAAGGATCTGGAGAAGGTCTGTATGGAGGAGTGGGCCAAAATCCCTGCTGCAGTGTGTGCAAACCTGGTCAAGAACTACAGGAAACGTATGATCTCTGTAATTGCAAACAAAGGTTTCTGTACCAAATATTAAGTTCTGCTTTTCTGATGTATCAAATACTTATGTCATGCAATAAAATGCAAATGAATTACTTAAAAATCATAATATGTGATTTTCTGGATTTTTGTTTTAGATTCCGTCTCTCACAGTTGAAGTGTACCTATGATAAAAACTACAGCCCTCTTCATGCTTTGTAAGTAGGAAACACTGCCAATTTTGCAGGTTATCAAATACTTGTTCTCCCCACTGTAAGAACACAACATGCAACAATTTCAAACATTTTTCTGAGTAGTTCCACCAGAGCATTCCAAACATGCTCAATGGGTGACATGTCTGGTGAGTATGCAGGCCAAGGAAGAACTGGGACATTTTCAGCTTCCAGGAATTGTGTACAGATCCTTGCGACATGGGGCCGTGCATTATCATGCTGAAACATGAGGTGATGGAGGCGGGTGAATGGTACGACAATGGGCCTCAGGATCTCAGTGCATTCAAATTGCCATCGCTAAAATGCAATCGTTTGTTGTCCGTAGTTTATGCCTGTCCATACCATAACCCCACCGCCACCATGGGCCACTTTGTTCACAACGTTGATATCAGCAAACCGCTCGCCCACACGGTCTGTTATCTGCCCAGTACAGCTGAAACCGCGATTCATTGTGAAGAGCACACTTCTCCAAAGTGCCATCAAAGGTGAACATTTGTCCACTGAAGTCGGTCACGACGCTGAACTGCAGTCAGGTCAAGACCCTGGTGAGGATGACGAGCATGCAGATGAGCTTCCCTGGGACGGTTTCTGACAGTTTATGCAGAAGTTAGTCTGCGGTTGTGAGGCCGGTTGGAGATGCTGCCAAATTCTCTAAAACGGCGTTGGCGGTTGCTTATGGTATAGAAATTAACATTAAATTATTTGGCAACGACTCTGGTAGACATTCCTGCAGTCAGCATGCCAATTGCACGCTCCCTCAAAACTTTAGACATCTGTGGCATTGTGTTGTGACAAAACGGCACATTTAAGAGTGGCCTTTTATTGTCCCCCAGCACAAGGTGCACCTGTGTAATGATCATGCTGTTTAATCAGCTTCTTGATATGTCACACCTGTCAGGTGGATGGATTATCTTGGCAAAGGAGGAATGCTCACTAACAGAGAGAGAAACTTTGTGCACAACATTTTAGAGAAATAAGCTTTTTGTGCGTATGGAACATTTCTGAGATCTTTTATTTCAGCTCATGAAACATGGGACCAACTGTTGCGTTTTATTTTTGTGTGGGGCTGTGGGTTTGATGTATGCTTCATCTCATTGCTGTGTGGTACTGTATTTTAGGTTATAACCCATGTTTCCTGAGACTGCAATAGAAATACTGTATCAGCCCACAGAGTGAAGAACAAGATTCAATGTTTTCCTTTACTGTGGGAACATGGATTAAATCATCAGCCACTTTTAATGCAACATACCGAAACCAAACGAACTATGCAAGAGATTTCGTTAGGCAGAACTCATAGGATTCTACAGCATTGACACGCCAGCCCGTATAACCAATCAGATCTGCAAATAGACCGTATATGGCTCTGTGCCATTCATTGGAAACTGGACTGTGTTTACAGCATGAGTGGTCATGAGTAGTTGTGCTTGTTTTGAGATCAAAGTGAGAGCTACATGTAGCCCATGTGTGCTCGTTTGTTCTTATCCGTTGCTAGTTAGTGAATTATTAGCAGTGTTGTGTTTGGAGACGGGCTTGAATAAGCTAAGTAGCATGATTTGTCTGATTCTCTGTAATGGTATGGAAACAATGATGTAGTTTCTTGCATCAAACAACATTTCATTTTCATTCACTTCCTTGTCTGAAGGACAAGTGGATTAACAGGTTCATGTGAAGCCCTGCATGTTTTTTTTCAAAAGTCTCATGGAATGTAGTCCTACATTGAACACCACACATTGGCTGCTACTGAAGGCTGAATGATAGAACAGCTATCTCCATGTAAAAATATTATGGGATGCATTTTTTCCCTGTTGTTTCTGATGGTAGGCCTACATTATGATCAAACAGCCACAGTAGCCTACTTGGTCACTGTTAAAACTAACTTAAAGCGGGTACAGCCTCAGTAGTCACAGTAAACGCTCGCTGGAAGTTGCTTTCAACTTTGCGCTCAGCAGACCTAAAATTTGCTCAGTGCCTGTTAATATCGAGGGAACATTGGTTATGTTGCGGTTCTGTATTTTCGGTTAACTGAGTTACTGTAATATAACTGTGTTTTCTATGTTTTGCGGCAGTGCGGTGCTGTCCTCGTACTTCCTGACCGAGCGTCTGAACCTGCACGGGAAGCTGGGCTGTCTGCTCAGTATCTTGGGCTCTACTACCATGGTGATCCACGCCCCTCAGGAGGAAGAGATCAACAGTCTGGACCACATGGCTCGGAAACTGGTGGACCCAGGTCGGTACCGGACAGACCCTCCCCTCAACTACATGAGTTACTGTGTTCTGAAAAGATGCTTCCTCAAGTCCTTAAAGCTCTTTGGAGGAGGAGGCCGGAGACTTTATTCTCTCCTCTACTGCTCTTTGATGACTAACTTCAGACACCTCATTATTCTGTTTAACTTCCTGTGAGCTAAGCCATCCTCTGTCTCCCTCAGGTTTCCTGGTGTTTGCCACCTTCGTCATCATCGTAGCGCTCATCTTCATCTTGGTGGTGGGCCCTCGGCACGGCCAGACCAACATCATGGTGTATATTACCATCTGCTCTGTGATAGGAGCTCTGTCTGTGTCGTGTGTGAAGGGGTTGGGCATCGCCATCAAAGAGGCCATAGCTGGGAGGTCCGTGGTGGGGAACCCTTTAGCCTGGGTGTTACTGCTCGGGCTGGTGGCCTGCGTCTCCACTCAGATCAACTACCTGAACAAGGCTCTGGATATCTTCAACACGTCCCTGGTCACACCCATCTACTACGTGTTCTTCACCACCTCAGTCCTCTCCTGCTCTGCCATCCTCTTCAAAGAGTGGGAGCACATGGCTACTGCTGATGTTATCGGGACTCTGAGTGGGTTCCTGACCATTATAGTTGGTATCTTTCTGCTCCATGCCTTTAAGGACCTTAGTGTGAGCCTGTCCACGCTGGCGGTGTCCATCAGGAAGGACGAGAGGCCCGGGCCGGCAGCTAACGGAGTGGCAACACACGGCAGCTACGAACTGCTGCGCAATGACTCCACAGACATGAACCTGGAGGAGAGGGAGGTGGGCCTGCCGTTTGACAGCCTGTCCAGGAGGAATGGTACCATGACAGCCTCTTAGAGGACCTAGCAAGCAGACCCCCCCCTCATCCTACTGACAGCCTCTTAGAGGACCTAGCTGCCAGGTCCTGCAGACCCCCCCCCCCCCCATCTGACTGACTAGGATTGCGTCCCAAATGGCATCCCTTTATAGTGCAATACTCTGGTTAAAACTAGTGCACTATATAGGGTGCTATTTGGGGATTTGCCTAGGACTACACTGGTGTGGATGGTTGTTTTTTTACATTAAAACAATCAACTCTTGACTTAGATGGACCCACTGATTGTACTTGGATTAGATTTGCCTTCTGTTCTCTGACGACATGGGGACAGGGGTTCATCTCACCCTCGGAAGCAGGCAATATTCATACTACGTTATACATTCTGTATTTAAACCTGCACAGAGTTTCCTTCTACAAATCAACAGCTTTGTTTTTGTAATGTTATTGGTCTGATTTTTTTTAATTTTGGCTCCAGTTCTGAGTTTGGGATACGTGGCACCCTATTCCCTACATAGTGCACTACCCCTATGGATCTGGTCAGAAGTAGTGCACTATAGAGGGAATAGGGAGGTCATTTGGAACGTAAACTGATACGTGTTCTTAATTGTGATACCTGAAGAGTTAAATCAACAACTGTTTTTTTTTGTATCTTTTACATAAATGCACTCAAGAACAAGACGATATTTGTTACATATTTATTGAATGAAAATGATTAAAATAATTTCAACACAAAAAGGCTAAGTGAATAAATGCTTTATCATTAAGAAACTTGGTTACTTTACAGATTGATAGGTTTTTAGCACCAAATATACTCTACTCTGTCCAATTCCCCTTCATTGAGTACAGGCTACAACGATATCCCACCACCCCCAAAATAAATCATTCCCTGGTCTACAGTGTTCCAGATGTGAAACACAGTTTTGCGATTGATTACTTAAGGCACAAAAATCATCCTGACAAACATTATATAAGGAAAGTTGGGGCACTGCTGCTTTAAACAGTTCTGAAAAATATATATACTTAAAGATCAAACATGATTTAGACCTCGTATATTTCTGTTTTCAACTTGCTGAAAATGGTCCACAGTGTTCCTATCATCTAGTTTAAAAGGGGGAAGAATATTTCATAAGTGCCTCCAAAAAGGCACCCTATTCCCTAGGTAGTGCACTTATATAAAACGTTTGAGATGCAACCTTTGTGCTTAGTTAAACATAAGTGGATGGCGCTATAGGAAATGTATTGCTGATTCATGCTATTGGATGGTCAATCTCAGTTGCTGGCCAGGGATTGGTGGATAGGAGGCTGGAAACACCGGACATGCTCCACAGGCATATTTTCCCCGTCGCCTGACTTCAGGTACTTGTTCAGAATGGCGTAGATCTCATCGTTGAGAACCTGGAACTTGTGGATTCTGTCCACCATCTTTTTAAGAGGCTGAGGAAGGAGAGACATCATTCAGACTAATGATACTATAAATCGTTGTTTTGGCCGGATCTAAAAGACTGTCTGGCAGAGATTACCCTAAACATGACACCCATGGTTGTATTCACTAAGAACCACTTTTGCTACTGTTTGTGCTAATGAATACGAACAACTCAGATGTTTGGGGTCTGAAGGTTCCAGTGTTGCTGACCCCTGACCTTCCACTCACCACACTCTTGATGATCTCATCCTTTCCATCGTGTTTCTGCACCTTCAGCAGGTGATAGCTGAAGTCCAGGATGTCAAAGCGTCTCTGTTGACCCAGTAGGGAGATGATCATACACCCAGCCCAGTGGAGACCGTCCCCAAAACACTGCCTGGAAAATACAACACAGGTTATATACCCAGCCCAGTGGAGACAGTCCCCGACACACAGGTTACATACCCAGCCCAGTGGAGACCGTCCCCGAAACACAGGTTATACACCCAGCCCAGTGGAGACAGTCCCCGACACACAGGTTATACACCCAGCCCAGTGGAGACAGTCCCCGACACACAGGTTATATACCCAGCCCAGTGGAGACCGTCCCCGAAACACTGCCTGGAAAATACAACACAGGTTATACACCCAGCCCAGTGGAGACAGTCCCGACACACAGGTTATATACCCAGCCCAGTGGAGACAGTCCCCGAAACACAGGTTATATACCCAGCACAGTGGAGACCGTCCCCGAAACACAGGTTATACACCCAGCCCAGTGGAGACCGTCCCCGACACACAGGTTATATACCCAGCCCAGTGGAGACAGTCCCCAAAACACAGGTTATATACCCAGCCCAGTGGAGACAGTCCCCGAAACACAGGTTATATACCCAGCCCAGTGGAGACAGTCCCCAAAACACAGGTTATACACCCAGCCCAGTGGAGACAGTCCCCGACACACAGGTTATATACCCAGCCCAGTGGAGACAGTCCCCAAAACACAGGTTATATACCCAGCCCAGTGGAGACAGTCCCCGAAACACTGCCTGGAAAATACAACACAGGTTATTTACCCAGCCCAGTGGAGACAGTCCCCGAAACACAGGTTATATACCCAGCCCAGTGGAGACAGTCCCCGAAACACAGGTTATACACCCAGCCCAGTGGAGACCGTCCCCGACACACAGGTTATACACCCAGCCCAGTGGAGACCGTCCCCGACACACAGGTTATACACCCAGCCCAGTGGAGACAGTCCCCAAAACACTGCCTGGAAAATACAACACAGGTTATACACCCAGCCCAGTGGAAACAGTCCCCGAAACACAGGTTATATACCCAGCCCAGTGGAGACAGTCCCCGAAACACAGGTTATACACCCAGCCCAGTGGAGACAGTCCCCGACACACAGGTTCCCAGGGCTGGTGTTTAGAACGACGGAGAAAGAGGGCATGGTGTAGGGGAGTTCTGGAGAGAGAGGGAGAAAGAGGTCAATGAGTAGGGTAGTTCTGGAGAGAGAGGGAGAAAGAGGTCAATGAGTAGGGTAGTTCTGGAGAGAGGGAGAAAGAGGTCAAGGAGTAGGGTAGTTCTGGAGAGAGAGGGAGAAAGAGGGCATAGGAGTAGGGTAGTTCTGGAGAGAGAGGGAGAAAGAGGGCAAAGGAGTAGGGTCGTTCTGGAGAGAGAGGGAGAAAGAGGGCAAAGGAGTAGGGTAGTTCTGGGGAGAAAGAGGGCATTGGAGTAGGGTAGTTCTGGAGAGAGATGGAGAAAGAGGGCATGGTGTAGGGTAGTTCTGGAGAGAGAGGGAGAAAGAGGTCAAGGAGTAGGGTAGTTCTGGAGAGAGAGGGAGAAAGAGGGCAAGGAGTAGGGTAGTTCTGGAGAGAGAGGGAGAAAGAGGGCAAGGAGTAGGGTAGTTCTGGAGAGAGAGGGAGAAAGAGGGCAAGGAGTAGGGCAGTTCTGGAGAGAAAGGGAGAAAGAGGTCAAGGAGTAGGGTAGTTCTGGAGAGAGAGGGAGAAAGAGGTCAAGGAGTAGGGTAGTTCTGGGGAGAGAGGGAGAAAGAGGGCAAGGAGTAGGGTAGTTCTGGAGAGAGAGGGAGAAAGAGGGCAAGGAGTAGGGTAGTTCTGGAGAGAGAGGGAGAAAGAGGGCAAGGAGTAGGGCAGTTCTGGAGAGAAAGGGAGAAAGAGGTCAAGGAGTAGGGTAGTTCTGGAGAGAGAGGGAGAAAGAGGTCAAGGAGTAGGGTAGTTCTGGGGAGAGAGGGAGAAAGAGGTCAAGGAGTAGGGTAGTTCTGGAGAGAAAGAGGTCAAGGAGTAGGGTAGTTCTGGAGAGAAAGAGGTCAAGGAGTAGGGTAGTTCTGGAGAGAAAGAGGTCAAGGAGTAGGGTAGTTCTGGAGAGAAAGAGGTCAAGGAGTAGGGTAGTTCTGGAGAGAGAGGGAGAAAGAGGGCATAGGAGTAGGGTAGTTCTGGGGAGAAAGAGGTCAAGGAGTAGGGTAGTTCTGGAGAGAGGGAGAAAGAGGTCAAGGAGTAGGGTAGTTCTGGAGAGAGAGGGAGAAAGAGGGCATAGGAGTAGGGTAGTTCTGGAGAAAGAGAGAGAAAGAGGGCAAAGGAGTAGGGTAGTTCTGGAGAGAGAGGGAGAAAGAGGGCATAGGAGTAGGGTAGTTCTGGAGAGAGAGGGGGAAAGAGGTCAAGGAGTAGGGTAGTTCTGGAGAGAGAGGGAGAAAGAGGGCAAAGGAGTAGGGTAGTTCTGGAGAGAGAGGGAGAAAGAGGGCAAAGGAGTAGGGTAGTTCTGGGGAGAAAGAGGGCATAGGAGTAGGGTAGTTATGGAGAGAGACGGAGAAAGAGGGCATGGTGTAGGGGAGTTCTGGAGAGAGAGGGAGAAAGGGGTCAAGGAGTAGGGTAGATCTGGAGAGAGAGGGAGAAAGAGGTCAAGGAGTAGGGTAGTTCTGGAGAGAGAGGGAGAAAGAGGGCAAGGAGTAGGGTAGTTCTGGAGAGAGAGGGAGAAAGAGGTCAAGGAGTAGGGTAGTTCTGGAGAGAGAGGGAGAAAGAGGTCAAGGAGTAGGGTAGTTCTGGAGAGAGCGGGAGAAAGAGGTCAAGGAGTAGGGTAGTTCTGGAGAGAGGGAGAAAGAGGTCAAGGAGTAGGGTAGTTCTGGAGAGAGAGGGAGAAAGAGGGCAAAGGAGTAGGGTCGTTCTGGAGAGAGAGGGAGAAAGAGGGCAAAGGAGTAGGGTAGTTCTGGGGAGAGAGGGAGAAAGAGGGCAAGGAGTAGGGTAGTTCTGGAGAGAGAGGGAGAAAGAGGGCAAGGAGTAGGGCAGTTCTGGAGAGAGAGGGAGAAAGAGGTCAAGGAGTAGGGTAGTTCTGGAGAGAGAGGGAGAAAGAGGTCAAGGAGAAGGGTAGTTCTGGGGAGAAAGAGGGCATAGGAGTAGGGTAGTTCTGGAGAGAGATGGAGAAAGAGGGCATGGTGTAGGGTAGTTCTTGAGAGAGAGGGAGAAAGAGGTCAAGGAGTAGGGTAGTTCTGGAGAGAGAGGGAGAAAGAGGGCAAGGAGTAGGGTAGTTCTGGAGAGAGAGGGAGAAAGAGGGCAAGGAGTAGGGCAGTTCTGGAGAGAGAGGGAGAACGAGGTCAAGGAGTAGGGTAGTTCTGGAGAGAGAGGGAGAAAGAGGTCAAGGAGTAGGGTAGTTCTGGAGAGAAAGAGGTCAAGGAGTAGGGTAGTTCTGGAGAGAAAGAGGTCAAGGAGTAGGGTAGTTCTGGAGAGAAAGAGGTCAAGGAATAGGGTAGTTCTGGAGAGAAAGAGGTCAAGGAGTAGGGTAGTTCTGGAGAGAAAGAGGTCAAGGAGTAGGGTAGTTCTGGAGAGAGAGGGAGAAAGAGGGCATAGGAGTAGGGTAGTTCTGGGGAGAAAGAGGTCAAGGAGTAGGGTAGTTCTGGAGAGAGAGGGAGAAAGAGGTCAAGGAGTAGGGTAGTTCTGGAGAGAGAGGGAGAAAGAGGTCAAGGAGTAGGGTAGTTCTGGAGAGAGGGAGAAAGAGGTCAAGGAGTAGGGTAGTTCTGGAGAGAGAGGGAGAAAGAGGGCATAGGAGTAGGGTAGTTCTGGAGAGAAAGAGGGCAAAGGAGTAGGGTAGTTCTGGAGAGAGAGGGAGAAAGAGGGCATAGGAGTAGGGTAGTTCTGGAGAGAGAGGGGGAAAGAGGTCAAGGAGTAGGGTAGTTCTGGAGAGAGAGGGAGAAAGAGGGCAAGGAGTAGGGCAGTTCTGGAGAGAGAGGGAGAAAGAGGTCAAGGAGTAGGGTAGTTCTGGAGAGAGAGGGAGAAAGAGGGCAAGGAGTAGGGCAGTTCTGGAGAGAGAGGGAGAAAGAGGTCAAGGAGTAGGGTAGTTCTGGAGAGAGAGGGAGAAAGAGGTCAAGGAGTAGGGTCGTTCTGGAGAGAAAGAGGTTAAGGAGTAGGGTAGTTCTGGAGAGAAAGAGGTCAAGGAGTAGGGTAGTTCTGGAGAGAAAGAGGTCAAGGAGTAGGGTAGTTCTGGAGAGAGAGGGAGAAAGAGGTCAAGGAGTAGGGTAGTTCTGGAGAGAGAGGGAGAAAGAGGGCAAGGAGTAGGGTAGTTCTGGAGAGAGAGGGAGAAAGAGGTCAAGGAGTAGGGTAGTTCTGGAGAGAGAGGGAGAAAGAGGTCAAGGAGTAGGGTAGTTCTGGAGAGAGCGGGAGAAAGAGGTCAAGGAGTAGGGTAGTTCTGGAGAGAGGGAGAAAGAGGTCAAGGAGTAGGGTAGTTCTGGAGAGAGAGGGAGAAAGAGGGCAAAGGAGTAGGGTCGTTCTGGAGAGAGAGGGAGAAAGAGGGCAAAGGAGTAGGGTAGTTCTGGGGAGAGAGGGAGAAAGAGGGCAAGGAGTAGGGTAGTTCTGGAGAGAGAGGGAGAAAGAGGGCAAGGAGTAGGGCAGTTCTGGAGAGAGAGGGAGAAAGAGGTCAAGGAGTAGGGTAGTTCTGGAGAGAGAGGGAGAAAGAGGTCAAGGAGTAGGGTAGTTCTGGAGAGAAAGAGGGCATAGGAGTAGGGTAGTTCTGGAGAGAGAGGGAGAAAGAGGGCATAAGAGTAGGGTAGTTCTGGAGAGAGAGGGAGAAAGAGGGCAAGGAGTAGGGTAGTTCTGGAGATAAAGAGGTCAAGGAGTAGGGTAGTTCTGGAGAGAAAGAGGTCAATGAGTAGGGTAGTTCTGGAGAGAAAGAGGTCAAGGAGTAGGGTAGTTCTGGAGAAAGAGGGCATGGTGTAGGGTAGTTCTGTGTGAATGAGACCAGTGGACTCAATAGGCTGAGACCAGTGGACTCAACAGGCTGAGTGGGTGAGACCAGTGGACTCAACAGGCTGAGACCAGTGGACTCAACAGGCTGAGACCAGTGGACTTAACAGGCTGAGTGAATGAGACCAGTGGACTCAATAGGCTGAGTGAATGAGACCAGTGGACTCAACAGGCTGAGTGAATGAGACCAGTGGACTCAATAGGCTGAGTGGGTGAGACCAGTGGACTCAATAGGCTGAGACCAGTGGACTCAATAGGCTGAGACCAGTGGACTCAATAGGCTGAGACCAGTGGACTCAACAGGCTGAGTGAATGAGACCAGTGCACTCAATAGGCTGAGTGAATGAGACCAGTGGACTCAACAGGCTGAGTGAATGAGACCAGTGGACTCAACAGGCTGAGACCAGTGGACTCAATAGGCTGAGACAAGTCGACTCAATAGGCTGAGACCAGTCGACTCAATAGGCTGAGACCAGTCGACTCAATAGGCTGAGTGAATGAGACCAGTGGACTCAATAGGCTGAGTGAATGAGACCAGTGCACTCAATAGGCTGAGTGAATGAGACCAGTGAACTCAACAGGCTGAGACCAGTGGACTCAACAGGCTGAGTGAATGAGACCAGTGCACTCAATAGGCTGAGTGAATGAGACCAGTGGACTCAACAGGCTGAGTGAATGAGACCAGTGCACTCAATAGGCTGAGTGAATGAGACCAGTGGACTCAACAGGCTGAGTGAATGAGACCAGTGGACTCAATAGGCTGAGACCAGTGGACTCAATAGGCTGAGACCAGTGGACTCAATAGGCTGAGACCAGTCGACTCAATAGGCTGAGTGAATGAGACCAGTGGACTCAATAGGCTGAGTGGGTGAGACCAGTGGACTCAACAGGCTGAGTGAATGAGACCAGTGGACTCAATAGGCTGAATGAGTGGGACCAGTGGACTCAATAGGCTGAGTGAATGAGACCAGTGGACTCAACAGGCTGAGTGAATGAGACCAGTGGACTCAACAGGCTGAGACCAGTGGACTCAATAGGCTGAGTGAGTGAGACCAGTCTACTCAATAGGCTGAGACCAGTGGACTCAACAGGCTGAGTGAGTGAGACCAGTCTACTCAATAGGCTGAGACCAGTGGACTCTAGGCTGAGACCAGTCGACTCAATAGGCTGAGTGAGTGAGATCAGTGGACTCAATAGGCTGAGTGAGTGAGACCAGTGGACTCAATAGGCTGAGACCAGTGGACTCAATAGGCTGAGTGAGTGAGACCAGTGGACTCAATAGGCTGAGACCAGTGGACTCAATAGGCTGAGACCAGTCGACTCAATAGGCTGAGTGAGTGAGATCAGTGGACTCAACAGGCTGAGTGAGTGAGACCAGTAGACTCAATAGGCAGAGTGAGTGAGACCAGTGGACTCAATAGGCTGAGTGAGTGAGACCAGTGGACTCAACACGCTTAGTGAATGAGACCAGTGGACTCAATAGACAGAGTGAGTGAGACCAGTCTACTCAATAGGCTGAGACCAGTGGACTCAATAGGCTGAGTGAGTGAGATCAGTGGACTCAATAGGCTGAGTGAGTGAGACCAGTGGACTCAACAGGCTGAGTGAGTGAGACCAGTCTACTCAATAGGCTGAGACCAGTGGACTCAATAGGCTGAGTGAGTGAGACCAGTGGACTCAATAGGCTGAGACCAGTGGACTCAATAGGCTGAGTGAGTGAGACCAGTGGACTCAATAGGCTGAGACCAGTCGACTCAATAGGCTGAGACCAGTCGACTCAATAGGCTGAGTGAATGAGACCAGTGGACTCAATAGGCTGAGTGAGTGAGACCAGTGGACTCAATAGGCTGAGTGAATGAGACCAGTGCACTCAATAGGCTGAGTGAATGAGACCAGTGGACTCAACAGGCTGAGACCAGTGGACTCAACAGGCTGAGTGAATGAGACCAGTGCACTCAATAGGCTGAGTGAATGAGACCAGTGGACTCAATAGGCTGAGACCAGTGGACTCAATAGGCTGAGACCAGTGGACTCAATAGGCTGAGACCAGTCGACTCAATAGGCTGAGTGAATGAGACCAGTGGACTCAATAGGCTGAGTGGGTGAGACCAGTGGACTCAACAGGCTGAGTGAATGAGACCAGTGGACTCAACAGGCTGAGTGAGTGAGACCAGTGGACTCAATAGGCTGAGTGGGTGAGACCAGTGGACTCAATAGGCTGAGTGAGTGAGACCAGTGGACTCAATAGGCTGAGTGAATGAGACCAGTGGACTCAATAGGCTGAATGAGTGGGACCAGTGGACTCAATAGGCTGAGTGAATGAGACCAGTGGACTCAACAGGCTGAGTGAATGAGACCAGTGGACTCAACAGGCTGAGACCAGTCGACACAATAGGCTGAGTGAGTGAGACCAGTCTACTCAATAGGCTGAGACCAGTGGACTCAATAGGCTGAGTGAGTGAGACCAGTCTACTCAATAGGCTGAGACCAGTGGACTCAACAGGCTGAGTGAGTGAGACCAGTCTACTCAATAGGCTGAGACCAGTGGACTCTAGGCTGAGACCAGTCGACTCAATAGGCTGAGTGAGTGAGATCAGTGGACTCAATAGGCTGAGTGAGTGAGACCAGTGGACTCAATAGGCTGAGACCAGTGGACTCAATAGGCTGAGTGAGTGAGACCAGTGGACTCAATAGGCTGAGACCAGTGGACTCAATAGGCTGAGACCAGTCGACTCAATAGGCTGAGTGAGTGAGATCAGTGGACTCAACAGGCTGAGTGAGTGAGACCAGTGGACTCAATAGGCTGAGTGAGTGAGACCAGTGGACTCAATAGGCTGAGTGAGTGAGATCAGTGGACTCAACACGCTTAGTGAATGAGACCAGTGGACTCAATAGACAGAGTGAGTGAGACCAGTCTACTCAATAGGCTGAGACCAGTGGACTCAACAGGCTGAGTGAGTGAGATCAGTGGACTCAATAGGCTGAGTGAGTGAGACCAGTGGACTCAACAGGCTGAGTGAGTGAGACCAGTCTACTCAATAGGCTGAGACCAGTGGACTCAATAGGCTGAGTGAGTGAGACCAGTGGACTCAATAGGATGAGACCAGTGGACTCAATAGGCTGAGTGAGTGAGACCAGTGGACTCAATAGGCTGAGTGAGTGAGACCAGTGGACTCAATAGGCTGAGTGAGTGAGACCAGTGGACTCAATAGGCTGAGTGAGTGAGACCAGTGGACTCAATAGGCTGAGACCAGTGGACTCAATAGGCTGAGTGGGTGAGACCAGTGGACTCAACAGGCTGAGACCAGTGGACTCAATAGGCTGAGTGAGTGAGACCAGTGGACTCAATAGGCTGAGTGAGTGAGACCAGTGGACTCAATAGGCTGAGTGAGTGAGACCAGTGGACTCAATAGGCTGAGACCAGTGGACTCAATAGGCTGAGTGAGTGAGACCAGTGGACTCAATAGGCTGAGTGAGTGAGACCAGTGGACTCAATAGGCTGAGTGAGTGAGACCAGTGGACTCAATAGGCTGAGACCAGTGGACTCAATAGGCTGAGTGAGTGAGACCAGTGGACTCAATAGGCTGAGTGAGTGAGACCAGTGGACTCAACAGGCTTAGTGAATAAGACCAGTGGACTCAATAGACAGAGTGAGTGAGACCAGTGGACTCAATAGGCTGAGTGAGTGAGATCAGTGGACTCAATAGGCTGAGTGAGTGAGATCAGTGGACTCAATAGGCTGAGTGAGTGAGACCAGTGGACTCAACAGGCTGAGTGAATGAGACCAGTGGACTCAACAGGCTGAGACCAGTGGACTCAATAGGCCGAGTGAGTGAGACCAGTCTACTCAATAGGCTGAGACCAGTGGACTCAACATGCTGAGTGAGTGAGACCAGTCTACTCAATAGGCTGAGACCAGTGGAATCTAGGCTGAGACCAGTCGACTCAATAGGCTGAGTGAGTGAGATCAGTGGACTCAATAGGCTGAGTGAGTGAGACCAGTGGACTCAATAGGCTGAGACCAGTGGACTCAATAGGCTGAGTGAGTGAGAGCAGTGGACTCAATAGGCTGAGACCAGTGGACTCAATAGGCTGAGACCAGTCGACTCAATAGGCTGAGTGAGTGAGATCAGTGGACTCAACAGGCTGAGTGAGTGAGACCAGTGGACTCAATAGGCTGAGTGAGTGAGACCAGTGGATTCAATAGGCTGAGTGAGTGAGACCAGTGGACTCAACACGCTTAGTGAATGAGACCAGTGGACTCAATAGACAGAGTGAGTGAGACCAGTCTACTCAATAGGCTGAGACCAGTGGACTCAACAGGCTGAGTGAGTGAGATCAGTGGACTCAATAGGCTGAGTGAGTGAGACCAGTGGACTCAACAGGCTGAGTGAGTGAGACCAGTCTACTCAATAGGCTGAGACCAGTGGACTCAATAGACTGAGTGAGTGAGACCAGTGGACTCAATAGGCTGAGACCAGTGGACTCAATAGGCTGAGTGAGTGAGACCAGTGGACTCAATAGGCTGAGACCAGTGGACTCAATAGGCTGAGACCAGTCGACTCAATAGGCTGAGTGAGTGAGTTCAGTGGACTCAACAGGCTGAGTGAGTGAGACCAGTGGACTCAATAGGCTGAGTGAGTGAGACCAGTGGACTCAATAGGCTGAGTGAGTGAGACCAGTGGACTCAACACGCTTAGTGAATGAGACCAGTGGACTCAATAGACAGAGTGAGTGAGACCAGTCTACTCAATAGGCTGAGACCAGTGGACTCAACAGGCTGAGTGAGTGAGATCAGTGGACTCAACAGGCTGAGTGAGTGAGACCAGTGGACTCAATAGGCTGAGTGAGTGAGACCAGTGGACTCAATAGGCTGAGTGAGTGAGACCAGTGGACTCAATAGGCTGAGTGAGTGAGACCAGTGGACTCAATAGGCTGAGACCAGTGGACTCAACAGGCTGAGACCAGTGGACTCAATAGGCTGAGTGAGTGAGACCAGTGGACTCAATAGGCTGAGACCAGTGGACTCAATAGGCTGAGTGAGTGAGACCAGTGGACTCAATAGGCTGAGTGAGTGAGACCAGTGGACTCAATAGGCTGAGACCAGTGGACTCAATAGGCTGAGTGAGTGAGACCAGTGGACTCAATAGGCTGAGTGAGTGAGACCAGTGGACTCAACAGGCTTAGTGAATAAGACCAGTGGACTCAATAGACAGAGTGAGTGAGAACAGTGGACTCAATAGGCTGAGTGAGTGAGATCAGTGGACTCAATAGGCTGAGTGAGTGAGATCAGTGGACTCAATAGGCTGAGTGAGTGAGACCAGTTGACTCAACAGGCTTAGTGAATGAGACCAGTGGACTCAATAGACAGAGTGAGTGAGACCAGTGGACTCAATAGACAGAGTGAGTGAGACCAGTCGACTCAATAGGCTGAGTGAGGAGCGATTGATAAAGTGGTTGACAGTAGTCCACTGAGAGGGAGTTGGGGGGGTGGAGGATTAAGGATGGAGGAAGAGGAGGAAAATAGGGTTAGAGGCAGAAGTTTCAAATGTATAGTATTAGAAAGTGGCTTAAGCACCAGATACGGGACTGGAAGGATGATAGGTCCTCTGAAAGTTTAGTTTTCCTAGATTTTCACTCAGCTGCCCCCCCGTCCTGTTCTGTTAGCTCACAATGAGTTACTCGGAGCAGGAGGGGCTGACCCGGCCGGGAGGAGAGGGGACCGTGCGAGTCATAGGATGTGGAAAGGGAGGAGAGTAGGGCCGAAGAGGCAGAATCAGGAGACAGAAGGGAGAAGGATTTAGCAGAAGGGAGAGATGATAGGATAGAAGAAGAGAGAGTAGTGGGAGAGAAAGAGAGCCCCTTAAATTGAAATTGAATTGAGAGAGAGCGGTGATTGCGACGGCATTTCAGGGACTGTCTCCACTGGGCTGGGTATATAACCTGTGTGTCGGGACTGTCTCCACTGGGCTGGGTGTATAACCTGTGTGTCGGGACTGTCTCCACTGGGCTGGGTATATAACCTGTGTGTCGGGGACTGTCTCCACTGGGCTGGGTGTATAACCTGTGTGTCGGGACTGTCTCCACTGGGCTGGGTGTATAACCTGTGTGTCGGGACTGTCTCCACTGGGCTGGGTATATAACCTGTGTGTCGGGACTGTCTCCACTGGGCTGGGTATATAACCTGTGTGTCGGGACTGTCTCCACTGGGCTGGGTGTATAACCTGTGTTGTATTTTCCAGGCAGTGTTTCGGGGACTGTCTCCACTGGGCTGGGTATATAACCTGTGTTTTGGGGACTGTCTCCACTGGGCTGGGTATATAACCTGTGTTTCGGGGACTGTCTCCACTGGGCTGGGTATATAACCTGTGTGTCGGGGACTGTCTCCACTGGGCTGGGTATATAACCTGTGTTGTATTTTCCAGGCAGTGTTTCATGGACGGTCTCCACTGGGCTGGGTATATAACCTGTATAACCTGGGTATATAACCTGGGCTGGGTATATAACTCCTTGACCTCTTTCTCTCCAGAACTACCCTACTCCTATGCCCTCTTTCTCCCTTTCTCTCCAGAACTACCCTACTCCTTGACCTCTTTCTCCCTCTCTCTCCAGAACTACCCTACTCCTTGACCTCTTTCTCTCCAGAACTACCCTACTCCTATGCCCTCTTTCTCCCTCTCTCTCCAGAACTACCCTACTCCTTGACCTCTTTCTCCCTCTCTCTCCAGAACTACCCTACTCCTTGCCCTCTTTCTCCCTCTCTCTCCAGAACCACCCTACTCCTATGCCCTCTTTCTCCCTCTCTCTCCAGAGAGTGATACTGTGATATGTGGTTGTCTCACCTAGCTATCTGAATATACTAACTACTGTGATATGTGGTTGTCCACTTAGCTATCTGAATATACTAACTACTGTGATATGTGGTTGTCTCACCTAGCTATCTGAATATACTAACTACTGTGATATGTGGTTGTCCACTTAGCTATCTGAATATACTAACTACTGTGATATGTGGTTGTCCCAGCTAGCTATCTGAATATACTAACTACTGTGATATGTGGTTGTCTCACCTAGCTATCTGAATATACTAACTACTGTGATATGAGGTTGTCCACTTAGCTATCTGAATATTCTAACTACTGTGATATGTGGTTGTCTCACCTAGCTATCTGAATATACTAACTACTGTGATATGTGGTTGTCCCAGCTAGCTATCTGAATATACTAACTACTGTGATATGTGGTTGTCTCACCTAGCTATCTGAATATACTAACTACTGTGATATGTGGTTGTCCCAGCTAGCTATCTGAATATACTAACTACTGTGATATGTGGTTGTCTCACCTAGCTATCTGAATATACTAACTACTGTGATATGTGGTTGTCCCAGCTAGCTATCTGAATATACTAACTACTGTGATATGTGGTTGTCTCATCTAGATATATGAATATACGAACTACTGTGATATGTGGTTGTCTCACCTAGCTATCACCTAGCTATCTGAATATACTAACTACTGTGATATGTGGTTGTCTCACCTAGCTATCTGAATATACTAACTACTGTGATATGTGGTTGTCTCACCTAGATATATGGATATACTAACTAATATGATATGTGTGATGTGAGGTTGTCTCACCTAGCTATCTGAATATACTAACTACTGTGATATGTGGTTGTCTCACCTAGCTATCTGAATATACTAACTACTGTGATATGAGGTTGTCTCATCTATACAGAGCAGAGCAGTGTAAACCCCTCAGAGATCCCCCTCTATACAGAGCAGTGTAAACCCCTCAGAGATCCCCCCTCTATACAGAGCAGTGTAAACCCCTCCGAGATCCCCCCTCTATACAGAGCAGAGATCATCCCCCTCTATACAGAGCAGAGATCACCCCTCCCCCCTCTATACAGAGCAGTGTAAACCCCTCAGAGATCCCCCCCTCTATACAGAGCAGAGATCACCCCCCTCTATACAGAGCAGAGATCATCCCCCTCTATACAGAGCAGAGATCACCCCCTCTATACAGAGCAGAGATCATCCCCCTCTTTACAGAGCAGAGATCACCCCCCTCTATACAGAGCAGTGTAAACCCCTCAGAGATCCCCCTCTATACAGAGCAGAGATCATCCCCCTCTATACAGAGCAGAGATCACCCCCCTCTATACAGAGCAGTGTAACCCCTCAGAGATCCCCCCTCTATACAGAGCAGAGATCCCCCCCCCCTCTATACAGAGCAGAGTAAACCCCTCAGGGATCGTTCTAGACCGATGCTGTGTCACTACTCACTCCACGGTGAACTCGTGTGCTCCTACAGGGATGCAGTAAACAAACTGCATGGCGCTCCACAGCCGGTGAAACTCCACACACTCGTCCACGTGCATCACGCCATTGCTGGGCAACGGGCCGCGCCAGATGGGGTCGTCCAGGAAACCGCGGACACGTGTGAGGATGACCTCGAACATGGACAGGCCACAGCACAGACGCTCTTTGGTCAGCAGGTCACCTTCACGGGTAATGGCTATTTGCTACAGTGGAAGAGAGGGGGGAGAAAGAGTGGGGAAGTAAAAGAGGGGGAGGGGGATTAGGGAGGAGAATGGGTGGGGAAGAGGGAGGGCTGGTGTTTACTAAGGCAGTGTGGTGGTACCTGTGGGGTTCCCAGGGCTGGTGTTAACTAAGGCAGTGTGATGGTACCTGTGGGGTTCCCAGGGCTGGTGTTTACTAAGGCAGTGTGATGGTACCTGTGGGTTCCCAGGGCTGGTGTTTACTAAGGCAGTGTGATGGTACCTGTGGGGTTCCCAGGGCTGGTGTTAACTAAGGCAGTGTGGTGGTACCTGTGGGGTTCCCAGGGCTGGTGTTAACTAAGGCAGTGTGATGGTACCTGTGGGGTTCCCAGGGCTGGTGTTAACTAAGGCAGTGTGATGGTACCTGTGGGGTTCCCAGGGCTGGTGTTAACTAAGGCAGTGTGATGGTACCTGTGGGGTTCCCAGGGCTGGTGTTAACTAAGGCAGTGTGGTGGTACCTGTGGGGTTCCCAGGGCTGGTGTTAACTAAGGCAGTGTGATGGTACCTGTAGGTTCCCAGGGCTGGTGTTTACTAAGGCAGTGTGATGGTACCTGTGGGGTTCCCAGGGCTGGTGTTAACTAAGGCAGTGTGGTGGTACCTGTGGGGTTCCCAGGGCTGGTGTTAACTAAGGCAGTGTGATGGTACCTGTGGGGTTCCCAGGGCTGGTGTTAACTAAGGCAGTGTGATGGTACCTGTGGGGTTCCCAGGGCTGGTGTTAACTAAGGCAGTGTGGTGGTACCTGTGGGGTTCCCAGGGCTGGTGTTAACTAAGGCAGTGTGATGGTACCTGTGGGGTTCCCAGGGCTGGTGTTTACTAAGGCAGTGTGATGGTACCTGTGGGGTTCCCAGGCGTTCTATCAGAGGAACCAGGTGCAGGGCTGTGTATTTAGCCTCCAGGCGTTTCATCTTGGCATCAAGACGCTCACCCTCTACAATGAGAAGAGATAACAGAGTCACTGATCCAGACAGACAGACAGACAGACAGACAGACAGACAGACAGACAGACAGACAGACAGACAGAAAATCTTACCCTTGACATGGACCCTGGGAAGAATGTTCTGGAATGGTGCGGCATGTAGCAGGTCACACACCTCCTCCTGAGACTGAGAGTGAAAGAGAAGATTGTTTAAATTGTCTTTTTTAGCAGCCATTGTATTTTCCAAGGTGTTGCTGCTAGCTACTGGTCACAGATGTTCCACTGACACAAGGTGTTGCTGCTAGCTACTGGTCAGAGATGTTCCACTGACACAAGGTGTTGCTGACAATCTGCTAGCTACTGGTCAGAGATGTTCCACTGAAACAAGGTGTTGTGTAGACGTGTTGGGGTCGTGGTTGTGTAGACGTGTTGTGGTTGTGTAGACGTGTTGAGGTCGTGGTTGTGTAGACGTGTTGGGGTCGTGGTTGTTTAGACGTGTTATGGTCGTGGTTGTGTAGACGTGTTGGGGTCGTGTTGTGTAGACGTGTTGGGGTCGTGGTTGTGTAGACGTGTTGGGGTCGTGGTTGTGTAGACGTGTTGGGGTCGTGTTTGTGTAGACGTGTTGGGGTCGTGGTTGTGTAGACGTGTTGGGGTCGTGGTTGTGTAGACGTGTTGGGGTCGTGGTTGTGCGACGTGTTGGGGTCGTGGTTGTGTAGACGTGTTGGGGTCGTGGTTGTGTAGACGTGTTGGGGTCGTGGTTGTGTAGACGTGTTGGGGTCGTGGTTGTGTAGACGTGTTGGGGTCGTGGTTGTGTAGACGTGTTGGGGTCGTGGTTGTGTAGACGTGTTGAGGTCGTGGTTGTGTAGACGTGTTGGGGTCGTGTTGTGTAGACGTGTTGGGGTCGTGGTTGTGTAGACGTGTTGGGGTCGTGGTTGTGTTTACGTGTTATGGTCGTGGTTGTGTTTACGTGTTATGGTCGTGGTTGTGTAGACGTGTTGGGGTCGTGTTGTGTAGACGTGTTGGGGTCGTGGTTGTGTAGACGTGTTGGGGTCGTGGTTCTTACCAGGCTCTGTTCGCTGAGCAGACAGAAGAGCAGTGCATTGCCCACCTCCCTGAGGTTCTGGAAGCAGACGGTCTTCAGTTCGGCGTACTCTACTATGTCCTTCAGCTGGTGGTGGAAAAACTCCAGGATACCTGGCAGGGAGGAGAGACGGCTACGTCAGCTAAACAAATCAAGGGATCGATTACTCTAAATGGCTAGCTACTGTAGTCTACTTTGCCTTGCTAAAACCTTTAATTATATAAATATCTAACAGACATTGAAGGGAGCTCCTTGTCTCTCCGGACTCACCCGGCGAGCCGTACTCGTGGCGGGGGAGACGGCAGATCTTAGGCATCACCTCCATCAGGGTCTTCACATACTGCATGATGGTGCCCTGGAGCTGGGGGGGGGGGGGGGGGTTAATAACATACTGCATGATGGTGCCCTGGAGCTGAGGGGGGGGCAGGGTTAATAACATACTGCATGATGGTGCCCTGGAGCTGAGGGGAGGGGGGGCAGGGTTAATAACATACTGCATGATGGTGCCCTGGAGCTGAGGGGAGGGGGGGCAGGGTTAATAACATACTGCATGATGGTGCCCTGGAGCTGAGGGGAGGGGGGGGACAGGGTTAATAACATACTGCATGATGGAGCCCTGGAGCTGAGGGGGGGGGGGGGGGGGTGGCAGGGTTAATAACATACTACATGATGGTGCCCTGGAGCTGAGGGGGGGGGCAGGGTTAATAACATACTGCATGATGGTGCCCTGGAGCTGAGGGGAGGGGGGGGACAGGGTTAATAACATACTGCATGATGGAGCCCTGGAGCTGAGGGGGGGGGGGGGGTGGCAGGGTTAATAACATACTACGTGATGGTGCCCTGGAGCTGAGGGGGGGGGCAGGGTTAATAAATACTGCATGATGGTGCCCTGGAGCTGAGGGGAGGGGGGGCAGGGTTAATAACATACTGCATGATGGTGCCCTGGAGCTGAGGGGGGGGGGGGGGGTTAATACCATACTGCATGATGGTGCCCTGGAGCTGAGGGGGGGGCAGGGTTAATAACATACTGCATGATGGTGCCCTGGAGCTGAGGGGGGGCAGGGTTAATAACATACTGCATGATGGTGCCCTGGAGCTGAGGGGGGGGGGGGGGGGGTTAATAACATACTGCATGATGGTGCCCTGGAGCTGAGGGGGGGCAGGGTTAATAACATACTGCATGATGGTGCCCTGGAGCTGAGGGGAGGGGGGGGGGGGCAGGGTTAATAAATACTGCATGATGGTGCCCTGGAGCTGAGGGGGGGGGGGGGGGGGGGGGGGGCAGGGTTAATAACATACTGCATGATGGTGCCCTGGAGCTGAGGGAGGGGGGGGGGGGGGGGGGGGGGGGGGGGGGGGCAGGGTTAATAAATACTGCATGATGGTGCCCTGGAGCTGAGGTGGGGGGCAGGGTTAATAACTTACTGCATGATGGTGCCCTGGAGCTGAGGGGGGGGGGGGGCAGGGTTAATAACATACTGCATGATGGTGCCCTGGAGCTGAGGGGAGGGGGGGGGTTAGTAACATACTGCATGATGGTGCCCTGGAGCTGAGGGGGAGGGGGGGGGTTAATAACATACTGCATGATGGTGCCCTGGAGCTGAGGGGGGGGGCAGGGTTAATAACATACTGCATGATGGTGCCCTGGAGCTGAGGGGGGGCAGGGTTAATAACATACTGCATGATGGTGCCCTGGAGCTGGACTCCTCCTCCCTCCCTACCTCTCTCCATTCCTCCTCCCTCCCTCTCTCCATTCCTCCTCCCTCCCTCTCTCCATTCCTCCTCTCTCCCTCTCTCCATTCCTCCTCCCTTCCTCTCTCCACTCTCCATTCCTCCTCCCTCCCTTTCTCCATTCCTCCTCCCTCCCTCTCTCCATTCCTCCTCCCTCCCTCTCTCCATTCCTCCTCTCTCCCTCTCTCCATTCCTCCTCCCTTCCTCTCTCCACTCTCCATTCCTCCTCCCTCCCTCTCTCCATTCCTCCTCTCTCCCTCTCTCCATTCCTCCTCCCTCCCTCTCTCCATTCCTCCTCCCTCCCTCTCTCCATTCTCCATTCCTCTTCCCTCCCTCCCACTCTCCATTCCTCCTCCCTCCCTCTCTCCACTCTCCACTCCTCCTCCCTCCCTCTCTCCACTCTCCACTCCTCCTCCCTCCCTCCCTCTCTCCACTCTCCATTCCTCCTCCCTCCCTCTCTCCATTCCTCCTCCCTCCCTCTCTCCATTCCTCCTCCCTCCCTCTCTCCACTCTCCACTCCTCCTCCCTCCCTCTCTCCATTCCTCCTCCCTCCCTCTCTCCATTCCTCCTCCCTCCCTCTCTCCATTCCTCCTCCCTCCCTCCCTCCATTCCTCCTCCCTCCCTCTCTCCACTCTCCACTCCTCCTCCCTCCCTCTCTCCACTCCTCCTCCCTCCACTCTCCACTCCTCCCTCCCTCTCTCCACTCTCCATTCCTCCTCCCTCCCTCTCTCCATTCCTCCTCCCTCCCTCCCTCCATTCCTCCTCCCTCCCTCTCTCCACTCTCCACTCCTCCTCCCTCCCTCTCTCCACTCCTCCTCCCTCCACTCTCCACTCCTCCCTCCCTCTCTCCACTCTCCATTCCTCCTCCCTCCCTCTCTCCATTCCTCCTCCCTCCCTCTCTCCATTCCTCCTCCCTCCCTCTCTCCATTCCTCCTCCCTCCCTCTCTCCATTCCTCCTCCCTCCCTCTCTCCATTCCTCCTCCCTCCCTCTCTCCATTCCTCCTCCCTCCCTCTCTCCCTCCCTCTCTCCATTCCTCCTCCCTCCACTCTCCTCTCCTCCTCCCTCACTCTCCATTCCTCCTCCCTCTCTCCACCCTCACTGCCCTTTCCTCCTCCCTCCCTCCACTCTCCCTCCCACCTTCCCTCTACTCACCCTCCCTCCCTCCCACCCTCACTCTCCATCCCCCTCTCGCCCACTTACCCTCCACCCCCTCACTCATCCCACCCTTCTCCTTTCTCACCAGGCTCTTGACCACTTTGAGCAGTTCCTCCATGACCACAGCGATGCCCTGGTACCCCAGCAGACGACACATGGCCTTGATGTGAGGAGGACCAACAAAGTGTCTGTAGAAACCAAAGATACTGCTGTACGCCAGGTTCAGAGCCTGTAGAGAGGTAGAGGGAGACAGGAAGTTAAGGGCCTGTAGAAACCAAAGATACTGCTGTACCCCAGGTTCAGAGTCTGTAGAGAGGTAGAGGGAGACAGGAAGTTAAGGGCCTGTAGAGAGGGGAGAGGTAGAGGGAGACAGGAAGTTAAGGGCCTGTAGAGAGGGGAGAGGTAGAGGGAGACAGGAAGTTAAGGGCCTGTAGAAACCAAAGATACTGCTGTACCCCAGGTTCAGAGCCTGTAGAGAGGTAGAGGGAGACAGGAAGTTAAGGGCCTGTAGAGAGGGGAGAGGTAGAGGGAGACAGGAAGTTAAGGGCCTGTAGAAACCAAAGATACTGCTGTACCCCAGGTTCAGAGCCTGTAGAGAGGTAGAGGGAGACAGGAAGTTAAGGGCCTGTAGAGAGGGGAGAGGTAGAGGGAGACAGGAAGTTAAGGGCCTGTAGAGAGGGGAGAGGTAGAAGGAGACAGGAAGTTAAGGGCCTGTAGAGAGGGGAGAGGTAGAAGGAGACAGGAAGTTAAGGGCCTGTAGAGAGGGGAGAGGTAGAGGGAGACAGGAAGTTAAGGGCCTGTAGAGAGGGGAGAGGTAGAGGGAGACAGGAAGTTAAGGGCCTGTAGAGAGGGGAGAGGTAGAGGGAGACAGGAAGTTAAGGGCCTGTAGAGAGGGGAGAGGTAGAGGGAGACAGGAAGTTAAGGGCCTGTAGAGAGGGGAGAGGTAGAGGGAGACAGGAAGTTAAGGGCCTGTAGAGAGGGGAGAGGTAGAGGGAGACAGGAAGTTAAGGGCCTGTAGAAACCAAAGATACTGCTGTACCCCAGGTTCAGAGCCTGAAGAGGGTGGAGAGAGGGAGACAGAGGGATAGAAAAGAGAGCGAGAGAGAGGGAAACAGGGAGAAAGAGAGAAAGTTATGCCAGAATTTTCCCCTACAATATTCACTTTCTCGCTCCCTCCCTGTCTGTCAGCTCTGAGTTGCTGTTGCTGTAATCGCTCAGTGGTGATGCTCAGGACTGGAGGAGAAGTGTTCCACTACACTGTAGGGGACTGGAGGAGAAGTGTTCCACTACACTGTAGGGGACTGGAGGAGAAGTGTTCCACTACACTGTAGGGGACTGGAGGAGAAGTGCTCCACTACACTGTAGGGGACTGGAGGAGAAGTGTTCCACTACACTGTAGGGGGCTGGAGGAGAAGTGCTCCACTACACTGTAGGGGACTGGAGGAGAAGTGTTCCACTACACTGTAGGGGGCTGGAGGAGAAGTGTTCCACTACACTGTAGGGGACTGGAGGAGAAGTGTTCCACTACACTGTAGGGGGCTGGAGGAGAAGTGTTTACTACACTGTAGGGGGCTGGAGGAGAAGTGTTCCACTACACTGTAGGGGGCTGGAGGAGAAGTGTTCCACTACACTGTAGGGGACTGGAGGAGAAGTGCTCCACTACACTGTAGGGGACAGGAGGAGAAGTGTTCCACTACACTGTAGGGGGCTGGAGGAGAAGTGTTCCACTACACTGTAGGGGACTGGAGGAGAAGTGTTCCACTACACTGTAGGGGGCTGGAGGAGAAGTGTTTACTACACTGTAGGGGGCTGGAGGAGAAGTGTTCCACTACACTGTAGGGGACTGGAGGAGAAGTGTTCCACTACACTGTAGGGGGCTTGACTCTGACTCTGTTTTACAAATCTTTCATTGAGAGTATTTTAACTTTTTGTATTGTTTGTTAGTTTGGTAATGCATATGTCAGCCAGAGAAATATGCTGAGAAGGATTATCACCAAAGCAAGCAAGATACTGGGAGTCCAACAGACAGGCCTGGAGGAGATCTTTAAGGTCAGGGCCCTCCCCAAGGTACTTGGAGTCAAACAGACAGTCTTGGATGAGATCTTTAAGGTCAGGGCCCTCCCCAATGTACTTGGAGTCAAACAGACAGACCTGGAGAAGATATTTAAGGTCAGGGCCCTCCCCAAGGTACTTGGAGTCAAACAGACAGGCCTGGAGGAGATCTTTAAGGTCAGGGCCCTTCCCAAGGTACTTGGAGCCAAACAGACAGGCCTGGAGGAGATCTTTAAGGTCAGGGCCCTCCCCAAGGTACTTGGAGTCAAACAGACAGGCCTGGAGGAGATCTTTAAGGTCAGGTTCCTACCCAAGGTACTTGGAGTCAAACAGACAGGCCTGGAGGAGATCTTTAAGGTCAGGGCCCTCCCCAAGGTAATTGGAGTCAAACAGACAGGATGAGATCTTTAAGGTCAGGTTCCTCCCCAAGGTACTTGGAGTCAAACAGACAGGCCTGGAGGAGATCTTTAAGGTCAGGTTCCTCCCCAAGGTACTTGGAGTCAAACAGACAGGATGAGATCTTTAAGGTCAGGTTCCTCCCCAAGGTACTTGGAGTCAAACAGACAGGCCTGGAGGAGATCTTTAAGGTCAGGGCCCTCCCCAAGGTACTTGGAGTCAAACAGACAGGATGAGATCTTTAAGGTCAGGTTCCTCCGCAAGGTACTTGGAGTCAAACAGACAGGCCTGGAGGAGATCTTTAAGGTCAGGACCCTCCCCAAGGTACTTGGAGTCAAACAGACAGTTTTCCGTACAGGTACTGGGGCTGGGTAGAGTTGTACTGACCTTTGACCCGTACTGGGGCTGAGTAGGGTTATACTGACCTTTGACCCGTACAGGTACTGGGGCTGGGTAGGGTTATACTGACCTTTGACCCGTACAGGTACTGGGGCTGGGTAGGGTAGTACTGTCCTTTGACCCGTGCTGGGTATAGTTATACTGACCTTTGACACGTACAGGTACTGGGGCTGGGTAGGGTTGTACTGACCTTTGACCCGTACAGGTACTGGGGCTGGGTAGGGTTATACTGACCTTTGACCCATACAGGTACTGGGGCTGGGTAGGGTTATACTGACCTTTGACCCGTACAGGTACTGGGGCTGGGTAGGGTTATACTGACCTTTGACCCGTACAGGTACTGGGGCTGGGTAGGGTTATACTGACCTTTGACCCGTACTGGGGCTGGGTAGGGTTATACTGACCTTTGAGCCATACAGGTACTGGGGCTGGGTAGGGTTATACTGACCTTTGACCCGTACAGGTACTGGGGCTGGGTAGGGTTATACTGACCTTTGACCCGTACTGGGGCTGGGTAGGGTTGTACTGACCTTTGACCCTTACTGGGGCTGGGTAGGGTTGTACTGACCTTTGACCCGTACTGGGGCTGGGTAGGGTTATACTGACCTTTGACCCGTACAGGTACTGGGGCTGGGTAGGGTAGTACTGACCTTTGACCCGTGCTGGGTATAGTTATACTGACCTTTGATCCGTACAGGTACTGGGGCAGGGTAGGGTTATACTGACCTTTGACCCATACAGGTACTGGGGCTGAATAGGGTTATACTGACCTTTGACCCATACAGGTACTGGGGCTGGGTAGGGTTATACTGACCTTTGACCCGTACAGGTACTGGGGCTGGGTAGGGTAGTACTGACCTTTGAGCCATTCAGGTACTGGGGCTGGGTAGGGTTATACTGACCTTTGACCCGTACAGGTACTGGGGCTGGGTAGGGTTATACTGACCTTTGACCCGTACAGGTACTGGGGCTGGGTAGGGTTATAATGACCTTTGACCCATACAGGTACTGGGGCTGGGTAGGGTTATACTGACCTTTGACCCGTACAGGTACTGGGGCTGGGTAGGGTTATACTGACCTTTGACCCGTACAGGTACTGGGGCTGGGTAGGGTTGTACTGACCTTTGACCCATACAGGTACTGGGGCTGGGTAGGGTTGTACTGACATTTGACCCGTACTGGGGCTGGGTAGGGTTATACTGACCTTTGACCCGTACAGGTACTGGGGCTGGGTAGGGTTATACTGACCTTTGACCCATACAGGTACTGGGGCTGGGTAGGGTTATACTGACCTTTGAGCCATACAGGTACTGGGGCTGGGTAGGGTTATACTGACCTTTGACCCATACAGGTACTGGGGCTGGGTAGGGTTGTACTGACCTTTGACCCGGGCTGGGTAGGGTTATACTGACCTTTGACCCGTACAGGTACTGGGGCTGGGTAGGGTTGTACTGACCTTTGACCCGTACAGGTACTGGGGATGGGTAGAGTTGTACTGACCTTTGACCCATACAGGTACTGGGGTTGGGTAGGGTTGTACTGACCTTTGACCCGTACTGGGGCTGGGTAGGATTATACTGACCTTTGACCCGTACAGGTACTGGGGCTGGGTAGGGTTATACTGACCTTTGACCCGTACAGGTACTGGGGCTGGGTAGGGTTATACTGACCTTTGAGCCGTACAGGTACTGGGGCTGGGTAGGGTTATACTCACCTTTGACCCGTACAGGTACTGGGGCTGGGTAGGATTGTACTGACCTTTGACCCGTACTGGGGCTGGGTAGGGTTATACTGACCTTTGACCCATACAGGTACTGGGGCTGGGTAGGGTTGTACTGACCTTTGACCCATACAGGTACTGGGGCTGGGTAGGGTTATACTGACCTTTGAGCCGTACAGGTACTGGGGCTGGGCGTTGGGCGGCTTGTCCCTCTGGAACTCCTGAGAGAAGGGCAGGACCGTGCGGACAAACCTAGAGAGAAGAGAGAGATTGGATATTCCAATTAATAATTCATATTTTTCCATTAACCACAGAGAGCCCTCACAACGACAGGGAGAGAGACAGGAATACATTTCATAAAGGTGATTAAGAACTTAAAACATGTCCACCTGGTTTCTACCCCCCCTACTCTCTCTCCCCCATCAGGGATCCACCTGGTTTCTACCCCCCCTCTCTCTCTCCTCCATCAGGGATCCACCTGGTTTCTACCCCCCCTCTCTCTCCCCCATCAGGGATCCACTTGGTTTCTACCCCCTCTTCTCTCTCCCCCATCAGGGATCCACCTGGTTTCTACCCCCCCCTCTCTCCCCCATCAGGGATCCACCTGGTTTCTACCCCCCCCCCCCCCCCCCCCAATCAGGGATCAACCTGGTTTCTACCCCCCTCTCTCTCTCCCATCAGGGATCCACCTGGTTTCTACCCCCCCTCTCTCTCTCCCCCATCAGGGATCCACCTGGTTTCTACCCCCCCTCTCTCTCCCCCATCAGGGATCCAGCTGGTTTCTACCCCCTCCTCTCTCTCCCCCATCAGGGATCCACCTGGTTTCTACCCCCCCTCTCTCTCCCCCATCAGGGATCCACTTGGTTTCTACCCCCTCTTCTCTCTCCCCCATCAGGGATCCACCTGGTTTCTACCCCCCCCCCTCTCTCCCCCATCAGGGATCCACCTGGTTTCTAACCTCCCCCCCCCCCCCCCCCCCCCCCCCCCCTCTCTCCCCCATCAGGGATCCACCTGGTTTCTACCCTCCCCCCCCCATCACAGAATTCTGACTACATCAGATGAAACATCCTCATCACAGCTAGCTGTACATGTGTCAGACAGACTGCTCTGATATGTAATGAAGAAATCCTTCATAACCCCCTCTGCTGTAAACAAGAACAGGTAGAAATCCTTCATAACCCCCTCTGCTGTTAACAAGAACAGGTAGAAATCCTTCATAACCCCTCTGCTGTAAACAAGAACAGGTAGAAATCCTTCATAACCCCCTCTGCTGTTAACAAGAACAGGTAGAAATCCTTCATAACCCCTCTGCTGTTAACAAGAACAGGTAGAAATCCTTCATAACCCCCTCTGCTGTTAACAAGAACAGGTGGAAATCCTTCATAACCCCCTCTGCTGTTAACAAGAACAGGTGGAAATCCTTCATAACCCCCTCTGCTGTTAACAAGAACAGGTGGAAATCCTTCATAACCCCCCCTCTGCTGTTAACAAGAACAGGTGGAAATCCTTCATAACCCCCTCTGCTGTTAACAAGAACAGGTGGAAATCCTTCATAACCCCCTCTGCTGTTAACAAGAACAGGTGGAAATCCTTCATAACCCCCTCTGCTGTTAACAAGAACAGGTGGAAATCCTTCATAACCCCCCCTCTGCTGTTAACAAGAACAGGTGGAAATCCTTCATAACCCCTCTGCTGTAAACAAGAACAGGTGGAAATCCTTCATAACCCCCTCTGCTGTTAACAAGAACAGGTGGAAATCCTTCATAACCCCCTCTGCTGTTAACAAGAACAGGTAGAAATCCTTCATAACCCCTCTGCTGTTAACAAGAACAGTTAGAAATCCTTCATAACCCCCTCTGCTGTTAACAAGAACAGGTAGAAATCCTTCATAACCCCTCTGCTGTAAACAAGAACAGGTAGAAATCCTTCATAACCCCCTCTGCTGTTAACAAGAACAGGTAGAAATCCTTCATAACCCCCTCTGCTGTTAACAAGAACAGGTAGAAATCCTTCATAACCCCTCTGCTGTAAACAAGAACAGGTGGAAATCCTTCATAACCCCCTCTGCTGTTAACAAGAACAGGTGGAAATCCTTCATAACCCCTCTGCTGTAAACAAGAACAGGTGGAAATCCTTCATAACCCCCTCTGCTGTTAACAAGAACAGGTGGAAATCCTTCATAACCCCCTCTGCTGTTAACAAGAACAGGTAGAAATCCTTCATAACCCCCTCTGCTGTTAACAAGAACAGGTGGAAATCCTTCATAACCCCCTCTGCTGTAAACAAGAACAGGTGGAAATCCTTCATAACCCCCTCTGCTGTTAACAAGAACAGGTGGAAATCCTTCATAACACCCTCTGCTGTTAACAAGAACAGGTAGAAATCCTTCATAACCCCCTCTGCTGTTAACAAGAACAGGTAGAAATCCTTCATAACCCCCTCTGCTGTTAACAAGAACAGGTGGAAATCCTTCATAACCCCCTCTGCTGTTAACAAGAACAGGTAGAAATCCTTCATAACCCCCTCTGCTGTTAACAAGAACAGGTAGAAATCCTTCATAACCCCCTCTGCTGTAAACAAGAACAGGTGGAAATCCTTCATAACCCCCTCTGCTGTTAACAAGAACAGGTGGAAATCCTTCATAACCCCCTCTGCTGTTAACAAGAACAGGTAGAAATCCTTCATAACCCCCTCTGCTGTTAACAAGAACAGGTAGAAATCCTTCATAACCCCTCTGCTGTAAACAAGAACAGGTAGAAATCCTTCATAACCCCCTCTGCTGTAAACAAGAACAGGTGGAAATCCTTCATAACCCCCTCTGCTGTTAACAAGAACAGTTAGTGGATCCGTAGTAGCAGTAGTTGTGTGTAGTTGTAGCAGGAGTTGTGTTACCTGTTAGTAGATCCGTTGTAGCAGTAGTTGGGGAGGAAATCGTAGTTGAGTTCCCAGAAGACATGGAGTGTGATGCGTCCGTAGGGGGCGGAGACATTGTGATTGGCCTCCCGGAACATGGCGTCCATACTGTCCAGCGTCAGGAACTTAGACAGCAGTTTGTGGGTCATACGGTTGATGTTCATCAGACCTTCTAGTTCCTGTTACAAGGAGGAGGAGAAGACAGCTTGTGGGTCATACGGTTGATGTTCATCAGACCTTCTACTTCCTGTTACAAGGAGGAGGAGAAGACAGTTTGTGGGTCATACGGTTGATGTTCATCAGACCTTCTAGTTCCTGTTACAAGGAGGAGGAGAAGACAGCTTGTGGGTCATACGGTTGATGTTCATCAGACCTTCTAGTTCCTGTTACAAGGATGGGGAGAAGACAGTTTGTGGGTCATACGGTTGATGTTCATCAGACCTTCTAGTTCCTGTTACAAGGATGGGGAGAAGACAGCTTGTGGGTCATACGGTTGATGTTCATCAGACCTTCTAGTTCCTGTTACAAGGAGGAGGAGAAGACAGTTTGTGGGTCATACGGTTGATGTTCATCAGACCTTCTAGTTCCTGTTACAAGGAGGAGGAGAAGACAGCTTGTGGGTCATACGGTTGATGTTCATCAGACCTTCTAGTTCCTGTTACAAGGAGGAGGAGAAGACAGTTTGTGGGTCATACGGTTGATGTTCATCAGACCTTCTAGTTCCTGTTACAAGGAGGAGGAGAAGACAGTTTGTGGGTCATACGGTTGATGTTCATCAGACCTTCTAGTTCCTGTTACAAGGAGGAGGAGAAGACAGTTTGTGGGTCATACGGTTGATGTTCATCAGACCTTCTAGTTCCTGTTACAAGGATGGGGAGAAGACAACTTGTGGGTCATACGGTTGATGTTCATCAGACCTTCTAGTTCCTGTTACAAGGAGGAGGAGAAGACAGTTTGTGGGTCATACGGTTGATGTTCATCAGACCTTCTAGTTCCTGTTACAAGGAGGAGGAGAAGACAGTTTGTGGGTCATACGGTTGATGTTCATCAGACCTTCTAGTTCCTGTTACAAGGAGGAGGAGAAGACAGTTTGTGGGTCATACGGTTGATGTTCATCAGACCTTCTAGTTCCTGTTACAAGGAGGAGGAGAAGACAGTTTGTGGGTCATACGGTTGATATTCATCAGACCTTCTAGTTCCTGTTACAAGGAGGAGGAGAAGACAGCTTGTGGGTCATACGGTTGATGTTCATCAGACCTTCTAGTTCCTGTTACAAGGAGGTGGAGAAGACAGTTTGTGGGTCATACGGTTGATGTTCATCAGACCTTCTAGTTCCTGTTACAAGGAGGAGGAGAAGACAGTTTGTGGGTCATACGGTTGATGTTCATCAGACCTTCTAGTTCCTGTTACAAGGAGGAGGAGAAGACAGTTTGTGGGTCATACGGTTGATGTTCATCAGACCTTCTAGTTCCTGTTACAAGGAGGAGGAGAAGACAGTTTGTGGGTCATACGGTTGATATTCATCAGACCTTCTAGTTCCTGTTACAAGGAGGAGGAGAAGACAGCTTGTGGGTCATACGGTTGATGTTCATCAGACCTTCTAGTTCCTGTTACAAGGAGGTGGAGAAGACAGTTTGTGGGTCATACGGTTGATGTTCATCAGACCTTCTAGTTCCTGTTACAAGGAGGAGGAGAAGACAGTTTGTGGGTCATACGGTTGATGTTCATCAGACCTTCTAGTTCCTGTTACAAGGAGGAGGAGAAGACAGTTTGTGGGTCATACGGTTGATGTTCATCAGACCTTCTAGTTCCTGTTACAAGGAGGGGGAGAAGACAGCTTGTGGGTCATACGGTTGATGTTCATCAGACCTTCTAGTTCCTGTTACAAGGATGGGGAGAAGACAGCTTGTGGGTCATACGGTTGATGTTCATCAGACCTTCTAGTTCCTGTTACAAGGATGGGGAGAAGACAGTTTGTGGGTCATACGGTTGATGTCCAATCAGACCTTCTAGTTCCTGTTACACAGTGGACAGTCAATAAATAACACAGACACACTTAAAGCAGGTCGTACCACGATGGATGTGAGGTCCTCGCTCTCAAAGCGGTTGATGGCCAGCTCCAGAGACTTGTAGAGAGCAGCAGACACTCTCTGGGTTATCAGACGGTTCAGGTCTATGGAACGACCCAGCAGCTAGAGAGAGGAGAGGAACCAACATGACAGACAGACACAACCCAGGACTGTTAGGGAGAATCATACAAAAATGTAAACTCAGCAAAAAAAGAAATGTCCTCTTACTGTCAACTGCGTTACATTTTCAGCAAACTTAACAGGTGTAAATATTTGTATGAACATAAAAATAATCAACAACTGAGACATAAACTGAACAAGTTCCACAGACATGTGACTAACAGAAATTGAATAATGTGTCCCTGAACAAAGGGGGGGTCAAAATCAAAAGTAACAGTCAGTATCTGGTGTGGCCACCAGCTGCATTAAGTGCTGCAGTGCATCTCCTCCTCATGGACTGCACCAGATTTGCCAGTTCTGGCTGTGAGATGTTACTCCACTCTTCCACCAAGGCACCTGCATGTTCCCGGACATTTCTGTGGGGAATGGCCCTAGCCCTCACCCTCCGATCCAACAGGTCCCAGACGTGCTCAATGGGATTGAGATCCAGGCTCTTCGCTGGCCATGGCAAAACACTGACATTCCTGTCTTGCAGGAAATCATGCACAGAACAAGCAGTATGGCTGGTGGCATTATCATGCTGGAGGGTCATGTCAGGATGAGCCTGCAGGAAGGGTACCATATGAGGGAGGAGGATGTCTTCCCTGTAACGCACAGAGTTGAGATTGCCTGCAATGACACACCGCCCCAGACCATGACGGACCCTCCACCTCCAAATCGATCCCGCTCCAGAGTACAGGCCTCAGTGTAACGCTCATTCCTTTGATGATAAATGCGAATCTGACCATCACCCATGGTGAGACAAAACCGCGACTCGTCAGTGAAGAGCACTTTTTGCCAGTCCTGTCTGGTCCAGCGATGGTGGGTTTGTGCCCATATGCGACGTTGTTGCCGGTGATGTCTGGTGAGGACCTGCCTTACAACAGACCTACAAGCCCTCAGTCCAGCCTCTCTCAGTCTGAGCACTGATAGGCGACGTTGATGCTGGTGATGTCTGGTGAGGACCTGCCTTACAACAGACCTACAAGCCCTCAGTCCAGCCTCTCTCAGCCTATTGAGGACAGTCTGAGCACTGATGGAGGGATTGTGCCTTCCTGGTGTATCTCGGGCAGTTGTTGGTGCCATCCTGTACCTGTCCCACAGGTGTGATGTTCGGATGTACCGATCCTGTGCAGGTGTTGTTACACGTGGTCTGTCACTGCGAGGACAATCAGCTGTCCGTCCTGTCTCCCTGTAGTGCTGTCTTAGGCGTCTCACAGTACGGACATTGCAGTTTACTGCCCTGGCCACATCTGCAGTCCTCATGCCTCCTTGCAGCATGCCTAAGGCACGTTCACGCAGATGAGCAGGGACCCTGGGCATCTTTTTTTTTGTGTTTTTCAGAGTCAGTAGAAAAGCCTCTTTAGTGTCCTAAGTTTTCGTAACTGTGACCTTAATTGCCAACCGTCTGTAAACTGTTAGTGTGTTAACGACCGTTCCACAGGTGCATTAATAGTTTATGTATGTATGTATTTATTTATTATTGATTTATTTATTTGCAGAGAATGCCAGAAGAAGAATAATCATTGAATTACCACAGTGAAGGGTCTCGTAGTGGTTAGGGTTAGGGGTCAGGTGTTACCTGTACATGGCGTTGTTTCAGCAGGGTCTCGTAGTGGTTATCGGTCAGGGGTTACCTGTACATGGCGTTGTTTCAGCAGGGTCTCGTTGCGGTTGGAGGGTTAGGGGTCAGGGATCAGAGGGTTACCTGTACATGGCGTTGTTTCAGCAGGGTCTCGTAGCGGTTGGAGGGTTAGGGGTCAGGGATCAGAGGGTTACCTGTACATGGCGTTGTTTCAGCAGGGTCTCATAGCGGTTGGAGGGTTAGGGGTCAGGGGTCAGAGGGTTACCTGTACATGGCGTTGTTTCAGCAGGGTCTCGTAGCGGTTGGAGGGTTAGGGGTCAGGGATCAGAGGGTTACCTGTACATGGCGTTGTTTCAGCAGGGTCTCATAGCGGTTGGAGGGTTAGGGGTCAGGGGTCAGAGGGTTACCTGTACATGGCGTTGTTTCAGCAGGGTCTCGTAGTGGTTGGAGGGTTAGGGGTCAGGGATCAGAGGGTTACCTGTACATGGCGTTGTTTCAGCAGGGTCTCATAGCGGTTGGAGGGTTAGGGGTCAGGGGTCAGAGGGTTACCTGTACATGGCGTTGTTTCAGCAGGGTCTCGTAGTGGTTGGAGGGTTAGGGGTCAGGGATCAGAGGGTTACCTGTACATGGCGTTGTTTCAGCAGGGTCTCATAGCGGTTGGAGGGTTAGGGGTCAGGGGTCAGAGGGTTACCTGTACATGGCGTTGTTTCAGCAGGGTCTCGTAGTGGTTGGAGGGTTAGGGGTCAGGGATCAGAGGGTTACCTGTACATGGCGTTGTTTCAGCAGGGTCTCGTAACGGTTGGACGCAGGCCAGGGGATGTTGGCTCCCTGGTTCTTACAGTCCGCTCTCAGACGCTTGTCCAGCAACAGACTGAGGAAGGAATCAAGCTTTTATCTGACACATGTTCCTATCAGAGTCTCGCCTCCAGAAAATTAACATCCGCCACTCGCCAAATGTGGGCCAATTTTGGCATTGGCGGGTAAGAATGTCTATTTTATAGAAACTTTACAAAGAATGCTCATCAATTGTGTTTGTTTTTTAGTTTCCGGCCCAAACATTTTCAATAACAATGTAAGAAGATCTACCTGACAGTGGCTGGTGGACTAAACAGTTAGAGGCCCTTCTTGTCTCTGAGCGATTCAAGTGCTTGTTTTTCAACAGTTGATACTAGAGGTCGACAGACTAATCGGCCAATTAATTAGGGCCGATTTCAAGTTTTCATAACAATCTGTAATCAGCCTTTTTGGACGCCGATTATGGCTGATTACATTGCAATCCACGAGGAGACTGTGTGGCTGACTGACTACCTGTTACGCGAGTGCAGCAAGGAGCCAAGGTAGGTTGCTAGCTAGCATTAAACTTATCTTATTAAAAACAATCAATCTTAACATAATCACTAGTTAACTACACATGGTTGATATTACTAGGTTAACTAGCTTGTCCTGCGTTGCATATAAACAATGCGGTGCCTGTTAATTTATCATCGAATCACAGCCTACTTCGTCAAACGGAGGATGATTTAACAAAAGCGCAATCGTTGTGCGAATGTACCTAACCATAAACATCAATGTACCCAACCATAAACATCAATGTACCTAACCATCAATGTACCTAACCATAAACATCAATGTACCTAACCATAAACATCAATGTACCTAACCATAAACATCAATGTACCTAACCATAAACATCAATGTACCTAACCATAAACACCAATGTACCTAACCATCAATGTACCTAACCATAAACACCAAGGAACCTAACCATAAACACCAATGTACCTAACCCTAAACACCAATGTACCTAACCCTAAACACCAATGAACCTAACCATAAACACCAATGTACCTAACCATCAATGTACCTAACCATAAACACCAATGAACCTAACCATAAACACCAATGTACCTAACCCTAAACACCAATGTACCTAACCCTAAACACCAATGAACCTAACCATAAACACCAATGAACCTAACCATAAACACCAATGTACCTAACCCTAAACACCAATGTACCTAACCCTAAACACCAATGTACCTAACCATAAACACCAATGTACCTAACCATAAACACCAATGTACCTAACCCTAAACACCAATGAACCTAACCATAAACATCAATGTACCTAACCATCAATGTACCTAACCATAAACATCAATGTACCTAACCATCAATGTACCTAACCATAAACACCAATGTACCTAACCATAAACACCAATGTACCTAACCATAAACACCAATGTACCTAACCATAAACACCAATGTACCTAACCATAAACATCAATGTACCTAACCATCAATGTACCTAACCATAAACATCAATGTACCTAACCATCAATGTACCTAACCATTAACATCAATGTACCTAACCATAAACACCAATGTACCTAACCATAAACACCAATGTACCTAACCATAAACACCAATGTACCTAACCATAAACACCAATGTACCTAACCATCAATGAACCTAACCATCAATGTACCTAACCATTAACATCAATGTACCTAACCATCAATGTACCTAACCACCAATGTACCTAACCATTAACACCAATGTACCTAACCATCAATGAACCTAACCATCAATGTACCTAACCATCAATGTACCTAACCATAAACATCAATGCCTTTCTTAAAATCAACACACAGAAGTATATATTTTTAAACCTGCATATTTAGCTAAAAGAAATCCAGGTTAGCAGGCAATATTAACCAGGTGACCGCCTAATTTGGGCAGCCTGGCTCATTGCGAACTAATTTGCCAGAATTTTAAGTAATTATGACATAACATTGAAGGTTGCGCAATGTAACAAGAATATTTAGACTGATGGATGCCACCCGTTAGATAAAATACAGAACGGTTCCTTATTTCACTGAAAGAATAAACGTCTTGTTTTCAAAATGATTGTTTCTGGATTTGACCATATTAATGACCAAAGGCTCCTATTTCTGTGTTTATTATGTTATAAATAAGTCTATGATTTGATGATAGAGCAGTCTGACTGAGCGGTGGTAGACAGCAGCAGGCTTGTAAGCATTCATTCAATGCTTGAATCACAGGGCTGTTTATGACTTCAAGCCTATCAACTCTTGAGATTACACTCGCAATACTAAAGTACCTATTAGAACATCCAATAGTCAAAGGTATATGAAATACACATGTTATAGAGAGAAATAGTCCTATAATAACTACAACCTTCCGGCGCCGACAGAGATGGCCGCCTCGCTTCGCGTTCCTAGGAAACTATGCAGTTTTTAGTTTTTTACGTGTTATTTCTTACATTGGTACCCCAGGTCATCTTAGGTTTCATTACATACAGTCGGGAAGAACTACTGAACATAAGAGCAGCGTCAACTCACCATCAGTACGACCAAGAATATGACTTTCGCGAAGCGGATCCTGTGTTCTGCCTTTCACCCAGGACAACGGAATGGATCCCAGCCGTCGACCCAAAAAAACGACTTCGTAAAAGGGGGCAACGGAGAGGTCTTCTGGTCAGACTCCGGAGACGGGCACATCGTGCACCACTCCATGGCATTCTTCTTGCCAATGTCCAGTCTCTTGACAACAAGGTTGATGAAATCCGAGCAAGGGTAGCATTCCAGAGGGACATCAGAGACCGTAACGTTCTTTGCTTCACGGAAACATGGCTCACTGGAGAGACGCTATCGGAGTCGGTGCAGCCAGCTGGTTTCTCCACACATCGCGCAGACAGAAACAAAAATCTTTCTGGTAAGAAGAGGGGCGGGGGCGTATGCTTCATGGTTAACGTGACGTGGTGTGATCATAACAACATACAGGAACTCAAGTCCTTCTGTTCACCTGATTTAGAATTCCTCACAATCAAATGTCGACCGCATTATCTACCAAGGGAATTCTCTTCGATTATAATCACAGCAGTATATATTCCCCCCCCCCAAGCAGACACATCGATGGCTATGAACTAACTTTATTTGACTCTTTGCAAACTGGAATCCATTTATCCGGAGGCTGCATTCATTGTAGCTGGGGATTTTAACAAGGCTAATCTGAAAACAAGACTCCCTAAATTTTATCAGCATATCGATTGCGCAACCAGGGCTGGAAAAACCTTGGATCACTGCTATTCTAACTTCCGCGACGCATATAAGGCCCTGCCCCGCTCTCCTTTCGGAAAAGCTGACCACGACTCCATTTTGTTGATCCCTGCCTACAGACAGAAACTAAAACAAGAAGCTCCCGTGCTGAGGTCTGTTCAACGCTGGTCCGACCAATCTGATTCCACACTCCAAGACTGCTTCCATCACGTGGACTGGGATATGTTTCGTATTGCGTCAGACAACAACATTGACGAATACGCTGATTCGGTGAGCGAGTTCATTAGAACGTGCGTTGAAGATGTCGTTCCCATAGCAATGATTAAAACATTCGCAAACCAGAAACCGTGGATTGATGGCAGCATTCGCGTGAAACTGAAAGCCCGAACCACTGCTTTTAATCAGGGCAAGGTGACCGGAAACATGACCGAATACAAACAGTGTAACTATTCCCTCCGCAAGGCAATCAAACAAGCTAAGAGTCAGTATAGAGACAAAGTAGAATCTCAATTCAACGGCTCAGACACAAGAGGTATGTGGCAGGGTCTACAGTCAATCACGGATTACAAAAAGAAAACCAGTAAGTTTTAAGTTCCTCCGCGTACACATCACAGACAAACTGAATTGGTCCACCCACACAGACAGCATCGTGAAGAAGGCGCAGCAGCACCTCAGGAGGCTGAAGAAATTCGGCTTGTCACCTAAAGCACTTACAAACTTCTACAGATGCACAATCGAGAGCATCCTGTCGGGCTGTATCACCGCCTGGTACAGCAACTGCTACTCCCACAACCGTAAGGCTCTCCAGAGGGTAGTGAGGTCTGCACAACGCATCACCGGGGGCAAACTACCTGCCCTCCAGGACACCTACACCACCCGATGTCACAGGAAGGCCATAAAGATCATCAAGGACAACAACCACTCGAGCCACTGCCTGTTCACCCCGCTATCATCCAGAAGGCGAGGTCAGTACAGGTGCATCAAAGCTGGGACCGAGAGACAGAAGCTGTTTTTCAATCTCAAAGCCATCAGACTGTTAAACAGCCACCACTAACATTGAGTGGCTGCTGCCAACACACTGACAACTCCAGCCACTTTAATAATGGGAATTGATGGAAATTGATGTAAAATATATCACTAGCCACTTTAAACAATGCTACCTAATATAATGTTACATAACCTACATTATTCATCTCATATGTATATGTATATACTGTACTCTATATCATCTACTGCATCTTTATGTAATACATGTATCACAAGCCACTTTAACTATGCCACTTTGTTTACGCAAACTCGGTCTCAACCTTTAAGTCTCTACTGAAGACTCATCTCTTCAGTGGGTCATATGATTGAGTGTAGTCTGGCCCAGGAGTGGGAAGGTGAACGGAAAGGCTCTGGAGCAACGAACCGCCCTTGCTGTCTCTGCCTGGCCGGTTCCCCTCTTTCCACTGGGATTCTCTGCCTCTAACCCTATTACAGGGGCTGAGTCACTGGCTTACTGGGGGTCTCTCATACCGTCCCTGGAGGGGGTGCGTCACCTGAGTGGGTTGATTCACTGATGTGGTCATCCTGTCTGGGTTGGCACCCCCCCCCCCCCCTCCCCCCTTGGGTTGTGCCGTGGCGGAGGTCTCTGTGGGCTATACTCAGCCTTGTCTCAGGATGGTAAGTTGGTGGTTGAAGATATCCCTCTAGTGGTGTGGGGGCTGAGCTTTGGCAAAGTGGGTGGGGTTATGTCCTTCCTAATTGGCCCTGTCCGGGGGTGTCCTCGGATGGGGCCACAGTGTCTCCTGACCCCTCCTGTCTCAGCCTCCAGTATTTGAGCTGCAGTAGTTTATGTGTCGGGGGGCTAGGGTCAGTTTGTTATATCTGGAGTACTTCTCCTGTCCTATTCGGTGTCCTGTGTGAATCTAAGTGTGCGTTCTCTAATTCTCTCCTTCTCTCTTTCTTTCTCTCTCTCGGAGGACCTGAGCCCTAGGACCATGCCCCAGGAATACCTGACATGATGACTCCTTGCTGTCCCCAGTCCACCTGACCGTGCTGCTGCTCCAGTTTCAACTGTTCTGCCTTATTATTATTCGACCATGCTGGTCATTTATGAACATTTGAACATCTTGACCATGTTCTGTTATAATCTCCACCCGGCACAGCCAGAAGAGGACTGGCCACCCCACATAGCCTGGTTCCTCTCTAGGTTTCTTCCTAGGTTTTGGCCTTTCTATGGAGTTTTTCCTAGCCACCGTGCTTCTACACCTGCATTGCTTGCTGTTTGGGGTTTTAGGCTGGGTTTCTGTACAGCACTTTGAGATATCAGCTGATGTACGAAGGGCTATATAAATCAATTTGATTTGATTTTGATTTGATTTACATACTCATCTCATATGTATATACTGCACTCAATACCATCTACTGTATCTTGCCTATGCCGCTCTGTACCATCACTCATTCATATATCTTTATGTACATATTCTTTATCCCCTTACACTTGTGTCTATAAGGTAGTAGTTTTGGAATTGTTAGCTAGATTACTTGGTTATTATTATTACTGCATTGTCGGAACTAGAAGCACAAGCATTTCGCTACACTCGCATTAACATCTGCTAACCATGTGTATGTGACAAATAAAACTTGATTTGATTTGATTTGACCTAAAACTTCTTACCTGGGAATATTGAAGACTCATGTTAAAAGGAACCACCAGCTTTCATATGTTCTCATGTTCTGAGCAAGGAACTTAAACGTTAGCTTTCTTACATGGCACATATTGCACTTTTACTTTCTTCTCCAACAATTTATTTTTTCATTATTTAAACCAAATTGAACATGTTTCATTATTTATTTATGTATTATATTAAGTTAAAATAAAAGTGTTCATTGGTCATTCAGTATTGTTGTAATTATCATTATTACAAATATATACTTTTTTATTTTATTTAAATTAGCCGATTAATCGGTATCGGCTTTTTTTGGTCCTCCAATAAACGGTATCAGCGTTGAAAAATCATAATTAGTCGACCTCTAGTATTTAGGTTACTAGTCGACCTCTAGTGTTTAGGTTACCAGTCGACCGCTAGTATTTAGGTTACCAGTCGACCTCTAGTGTTTAGGTTACCAGTCGACCTCTAGTGTTTAGGTTACCAGTCGACCTCTAGTATTTAGGTTACTAGTCGACCTCTAGTATTTAGGTTACTAGTCGACCTCTAGTGTTTAGGTTACTAGTCGACCTCTAGTGTTTAGGTTACTAGTCGACCTCTAGTGTTTAGGTTACTAGTCGACCTCTAGTGTTTAGGTTACTAGTCGACCTCTAGTATTTAGGTTACTAGTCGACCTCTAGTATTTAGGTTACTAGTCGACCTCTAGTATTTAGGTTACTAGTCGACCTCTAGTATTTAGGTTACTAGTCGACCTCTAGTATTTAGGTTACTAGTCGACCTCTAGTGTTTAGGTTACTAGTCGACCTCTAGTGTTTAGGTTACTAGTCGACCTCTAGTGTTTAGGTTACTAGTCGACCTCTAGTGTTTAGGTTACTAGTCGACCTCTAGTATTTAGGTTACTAGTCGACCTCTAGTATTTAGGTTACTAGTCGACCTCTAGTATTTAGGTTACTAGTCGACCTCTAGTATTTAGGTTACTAGTCGACCTCTAGTATTTAGGTTACTAGTCGACCTCTAGTATTTAGGTTACTAGTCGACCTCTAGTATTTAGGTTACTAGTCGACCTCTAGTATTTAGGTTACTAGTCGACCTCTAGTATTTAGGTTACCAGTCGACCTCTAGTATTTAGGTTACCAGTCGACCTCTAGTATTTAGGTTACCAGTCGACCTCTAGTATTTAGGTTACTAGTCGACCTCTAGTATTTAGGTTACTAGTCGACCTCTAGTATTTAGGTTACTAGTCGACCTCTCGTTGATATAGTCCACGTACCTTCCAGCTAGAATCTTGTAGTAGGCAAATATCTGATCAGCCAGCTTGTAGACAAACTGATCAAAACACAGGTTGACCTGCAAGAATCAAGGAACAAAGACATGGGCATTAATGATCAAGACTCATGTAGTGATGACAAGTCTAATGATGAACTAGTTACCTCTGCTGTATTGATGACAAGTCTAATGGTGAACTAGTTACCTCTGCTGTAGTGATGACTAGTCTAATGGTGAACTAGTTACCTCTGCTGTAGTGATCACTAGTCTAATGGTGAACTAGTTACCTCTGCTGTATTGATGACAAGTCTAATGGTGAACTAGTTACCTCTGCTGTAGTGATGACTAGTCTAATGGTGAACTAGTTACCTCTGCTGTAGTGATCACTAGTCTAATGGTGAACTAGTTACCTCTGCTGTATTGATGACTAGTCTAATGGTGAACTACATACCTCTACTGTAGTGATGACTAGTCTAATGGTGAACTACATACCTCTACTGTAGTGATGACTAGTCTAATGGTGAACTACATACCTCTGCTGTAGTGATGACTAGTCTAATGGTGAACTACATACCTCTGCTGTAGTGATGACTAGTCTAATGGTGAACTAGTTACCTCTGCTGTAGTGATGACTAGTCTAATGGTGAACTAGTTACCTCTGCTTCTATCTCATCATAGAGGAACTGCTTCTTGAACTTGGTCAGGGCGTAGTGGGCACTGTCATTATAGAGGTCCAGAGGATACAGCACATACCTGGAGGACGAAAAATACATTTCATTTTGTATCAATGAGAGAGGACAGGACATAGATTTTGTCAGACAACCTCTCCCTCAACGTGATCAAGACAAAGGAGATGATCATGGACTACAGGAAAAAGAGGGCCGAGCAAGCCCCCAGTGTCACGAGTCCGACCGAGGGTGTTTCCCTTTCCCGGGCAGGTGGCGCTCGGCGGTCGTCGTCACCGGCCTATTAGCTGCCACTGATTGTTTTTCCTTCCCCTCCTTGTATGTTGAGTGGTAACACCTGTGAATGTTTGATTAGTTTGTCTTTATTAGACAGCCGGCCCGCCTGGTTGTTGTGCGGGATTATTTCTATGTAAACCTTCGGCTCTGTGGTATAGGCACGTGTTAGTGTCCGGTCGGGATTGTTTCCCATTGTACATTTTGATTTCCCTGTGTTTTGGGAACGTAACGTTTTTGTGAGCACCCTGTGGTGCATTGGTGCGATTAAAAGACGCGCAGCCTTGAACTCTCTGTCTCCTGCATTTGACTCCACACCCACGACACCCGGAGCATTACAGAATCCCGCACCTATCAAATTGATGGAGTCAGCAGGAGCAGCAGCCAACCCTCTCCCATCGATGGAGGAACGGGTTCTCCACCACACCACCGTCCTTCATCGGATCGGATCCGCGATGGATCAAGTGATGGAGAGAATGGACAGATGGGAGAGGAGTGGGCTCCTCTCTCCACCTTCGGCACCCACGGTTCCGGACTCCCCATCTCCCGACTCCAGCACCCTCCGTCTGACGCTACCGAGGGCTTATGATGGAGCGGCGGCGGGTTGCCAGGGGTTTCTGCTCCAGCTGGAGCTATACCTGGCCACCATCAGACCCACTCCCTCAGGAGAGGAGAGGGTGAGTGTCCTCATCTCCTGCCTCACGGGTCGTGCCCTGGAATGGGCGAACGCGGTCTGGAATGGTCCAGACTCAGCGCGGGAGCACTACCCAGAGTTTTCCCGTCGCTTCCGCGCCGTGTTTGATCACCCTCTAGACGGCCGAGCGGCGGGAGAACGACTATTTCACCTCAGGCAGGAGAGGAGGAGCGCCCAGGATTACGCGCTGGAGTTCCGGACCTTGGCAGCCGGATCTGGGTGGAACGACAGGGCCCTCATGGACCACTACAGGTGTAGTCTCCGAGAGGATGTCCGCCGGGAGTTAGCGTGTCGGGACACCACTCTGTCACTGGATCAGCTGATTGACATGTCCATTCGACTGGATAATCTGCTGGCTGCCCGCGGGCGTTCAGAGAGGGTCCTGTGCGTTCCACTACCCAGCCCCTCCGCTCCCATTCCGATGGAGTTGGGAGGGGCTGCGCCGAGGGGTACCGGAGGAGGAGGCCTTCCCTGCACCAACTGTGGTCGGAGAGGACACACGTCTGATCGGTGCTGGGGGGGTCCGTCTGGGAGTAGAGATGGCAGGCGGAACGCTTCTCGGTCACCCCAGGTGAGTCAGCATCAAACTCACCCAGAACCCCTGTTGGCCACATGTTTGTCTTAACTTTTTTCCTTCGCTTTTTTCCCTCTTCCCAGCATAGGGCGCTCGTCGATTCAGGCGCAGCTGGGAACTTTATGGATCGCGGACTCGCCCTTAAATTAGGGGTTCCGCTGGTGCCGATAGATTCTCCTTTCCCCGTGCACTCCCTAGATAGCCGGCCATTAGGGTCAGGGATGGTCAGGGAGACCACGGTCCCACTGGACATGGTGACGCAAGGGAATCATAGGGAGCGTATCAGTTTCTTTATTATTGACTCGCCTGCGTTTCCAGTGGTGCTGGGGACTCCCTGGCTGGCCCGGCACAATCCTAAAATTTCGTGGAAACAGGGGGTTCTCCAGGGGTGGTCAGAGGAGTGTTCTGGAAGGTGTTTGGGAGTTTCCATCGGTGCTACGTCGGTGGAGAGTCCAGACCAGGGTTCCACGGTGTGCATTCCCCCCGAGTATGCCGATTTGGCAATCGCTTTCAGTAAAGTGAAAGCGACTAAATTACCACCTTATCGACCGGGAAGGGATTGTACGATAGATCTCCAGGTAGACGCTGCGCTTCCCAAGAGTCACGTGTACCCGCTGTCCCAGGAGGAGACGTTGGCAATGGAGACATATGTCACGGAGGCGCTGGGACAGGGGTACATTCGGTCCTCCATTTCACCCGTCTCCTCAAGTTTCTTTTTTGTGAGGAAAAAGGAGGGAGGCTTGCGTCCGTGTATCGATTATAGAGGTCTAAACGCCATCACAGTGGGGTATAGTTACCCTCTACCTCTCATCGCTACGGCGGTGGAATCGTTCCACGGAGCGCAGTTCTTCACAAAACTGGATCTCAGGAGCGCGTATAGTTTGGTGCGTATTCGGAAGGGAGACGAGTGGAAAACCGCATTTAGTACTACATCAGGCCACTATGAGTACCTCGTCATGCCGTATGGGTTAAAGAATGCTCCAGCCGTTTTCCAATCCTTTGTAGACGAGATTCTCAGGGACCTGTGCGGGCAGGGAGTGGTGGTTTATATCGATGACATTCTGATCTACTCGGCCACTCACACCGCGCATGTGTCTCTGGTGCGCAAGGTGCTTGGTAGACTGCTGGAGCATGACCTATACGTCAAGGCTGAGAAATGCGTGTTCTCTAAACGAGCCGTCTCTTTTCTGGGATATCGCATTTCCACCTCGGGGGTAGTGATGGAGGGTGACCGCATTAGGGCCGTGCGTAATTGGCCGACTCCGACCACGGTAAAGGAGGTGCAGCGTTTTCTGGGTTTTGCCAACTACTACCGGAGGTTTATCCGGGGTTTTGGCCAGGTAGCGGCTCCCATCACCTCACTGCTGAAGGGGGGCCCGGTGCGTTTGCAGTGGTCAGCAGAGGCGGACGGAGCATTCAACAAGTTGAAGGCGCTGTTTACTGATGCGCCCGTGTTGGCGCATCCGGACCCCTCTCTAGCATTCATAGTGGAGGTGGACGCGTCCGAGGCTGGGGTGGGTGCCGTGCTGTCACAGCGCTCGGGTACGCCACCAAAACTCCGACCCTGCGCTTTCTTCTCAAGGAAGCTCAGCCCAGCGGAGCGTAACTATGATGTGGGGGACCGGGAGTTGCTAGCGGTGGTTAGAGCTCTGAAGGTGTGGAGACACTGGCTTGAGGGGGCTAAACACCCCTTTCTCATCTGGACCGACCACCAGAATCTGGAGTATATTCGGGCAGCTAGGAGACTTAACCCACGTCAGGCAAGGTGGGCCATGTTCTTCACCCGGTTCCGATTTACTTTGTCTTATAGACCGGGCTCCCAGAACGTGAAGGCTGACGCACTGTCCCGCCTTTATGACACGGAGGATGGGTCCACCGAACCTACTCCCATCCTTCCCGCCTCGAAGCTGGTAGCCCCAGTGGTATGGGAGGTGGACTCGGACATCGAGCGGGCGTTACGGGCTGAACCCGCGCCTCCTCAGTGTCCAGTGGGGCGAAGGTACGTGCCGCTTGGTGTTCGGGACAAACTGATTCGGTGGGCTCACGTCCTACCCTCCTCGGGTCACCCTGGGGTGACGAGGACAGTGGGGAGCCTTCAGGGGAGGTATTGGTGGCCTACGTTGGCTAAGGACGTTAAGGGTTATGTCTCCTCCTGTTCAGTGTGCGCTCAGAGTAAGGCTCCTAGGCACCTTCCTAGAGGGAAGCTACAACCCCTCCCTGTTCCACAGCGGCCATGGTCACATCTGTCCATAGATTTCCTAACCGATCTCCCGCCGTCTCAGGGGAACACCACGGTTCTGGTAATTGTGGATCGGTTCTCTAAGTCCTGCCGTCTCCTCCCGTTGCCCGGTATCCCTACAGCCCTACAGACTGCGGAGGCGTTATTCACCCATGTCTTCCGGCACTACGGGGTGCCGGAGGACATCGTTTCTGATCGGGGCCCCCAATTCACGTCCCGGGTATGGAGAGCGTTCATGGAACGTTTGGGGGTCTCTGTCAGCCTGACCTCCGGTTATCACCCCGAGAGTAATGGGCAGGTGGAGAGAGTGAACCAGGAGGTGGGTAGGTTTCTGCGGTCGTATTGCCAGGATCGGCCAGGGGAGTGGGCACGATACATTCCCTGGGCTGAAATGGCTCAGAACTCACTACGCCACTCCTCTACTAACGTGTCCCCCTTTCAGTGTGTGTTGGGGTACCAGCCGGTCCTGGCACCATGGCATCCGAGCCAGACCGAGGCTCCTGCGGTGGAGGAATGGGTACAGCGCTCCAAGGAGACCTGGAGGGCCGTCCAGGAATCTCTACGACAAGCGAGTGGACGGCAGAAGAGGAGTGCTGACCGCCACCGCAGTGAGGCCCCCGTGTTTGTACCGGGGGACAGGGTCTGGCTCTCGACCCGAAACCTACCTCTCCGCTTGCCCTGCCGGAAGCTGGGTCCGCAGTGTGTAGGGCCCTTTAAAGTCCTGAGGAGGATAAACGAGGTGTGTTATCGATTACAACTCCCTTCCTATTATCGTATTAACCCCTCGTTTCATGTGTCTCTCCTCAGGCCGGTGGTAGCTGGTCCCCTGCAGGACAGTGAGGTACCGGAGGTCCCTCCCCCCCCGCTGGACATCGAGGGGTCCCCGGCGTACACGATCCGGGCCATTCTGGACTCAAGACGCCGGGTGAGGGGCCTGCAGTACCTCGTGGACTGGGAGGGGTACGGTCCGGAGGAGAGGTGCTGGGTACCGGTGGGGGACATCTTGGATCCCTCCATGTTGAGGGATTTCCATCGCCTCCATCCGGATCGCCCTGCGCCTCGTCCTCCGGGGCGACCTCGAGGCCGGTGTCGGCGCGCTGCGGGAGCCACGCGTCAGGGGGGGGGTACTGTCACGAGTCCGACCGAGGGTGTTTCCCTTTCCCGGGCAGGTGGCGCTCGGCGGTCGTCGTCACCGGCCTATTAGCTGCCACTGATTGTTTTTCCTTCCCCTCCTTGTATGTTGAGTGGTAACACCTGTGAATGTTTGATTAGTTTGTCTTTATTAGACAGCCGGCCCGCCTGGTTGTTGTGCGGGATTATTTCTATGTAAACCTTCGGCTCTGTGGTATAGGCACGTGTTAGTGTCCGGTCGGGATTGTTTCCCATTGTACATTTTGATTTCCCTGTGTTTTGGGAACGTAACGTTTTTGTGAGCACCCTGTGGTGCATTGGTGCGATTAAAAGACGCGCAGCCTTGAACTCTCTGTCTCCTGCATTTGACTCCACACCCACGACACCCGGAGCATTACACCCAGTCTCATCGACGGGGCTGTAGTGGAGCGGGTCGAGAGTTTCAAGTTCCTTGGTGTCCAGATCACCAACAAACTATCATGGTCCAAACACACCAAGACAGTCGTGAAGAGGACAGGAGACTGAAAAGATTTGGCATGGGTCCTCAGATCCTCAAAAAGTTCTACAGCTGCACCATTGAGAGCATCCTGACCTGTTGCATCATCGCCTGGTACGGCAACTGCTCGGCATCTGACCGTTAGGCACTACAGAGGGTAGTGCGAACGGCCCAGTACATCACTGGGGCCAAACTTCCTGCAATCCAGGACCTATATAATAATGTCAAAGACTTCAGTCACCCTAGTCATAGACTGTTTTCTCTGCTACCGTACAGCAAGCGGTACCGGAGTGCCAAGTCTAGGCCCAAAAAGCTCCTTAACAGCTTCTATCCCCAAGCCATATGACTGCTGAACATTTAATCAAATGGCCACGCGGACCATTTACATTGACCCCCCTTTGTCTTTACACTGCTGCTACTCGCTATTTATTATCTACGCATAGTCACTTTACCTCTACCTACATGTACAAATGACCTCGACTAACCTGTACTCCCACACATTGACTCGGTACCGGTAGCCCTTGTATATAGCCTCATTACTAACCTGTACTCCCACACATTGACTCGGTACCGGTAGCCCTTGTATATAGCCTCATTACTAACCTGTACTCCCACACATTGACTCGGTACCGGTAGCCCTTGTACATAGCCTCATTACTAACCTGTACTCCCACACATTGACTCGGTACCGGTAGCCCTTGTATATAGCCTCATTACTAACCTGTACTCCCACACATTGACTCGGTACCGGTAGCCCTTGTACATAGCCTCATTACTAACCTGTACTCCCACACATTGACTCGGTACCGGTAGCCCTTGTATATAGCCTCATTACTAACCTGTACTCCCACACATTGACTCGGTACCGGTAGCCCTTGTATATAGCCTCATTACTAACCTGTACTCCCACACATTGACTCGGTACCGGTAGCCCTTGTACATAGCCTCATTACTAACCTGTACTCCCACACATTGACTCGGTACCGGTAGCCCTTGTATATAGCCTCATTACTAACCTGTACTCCCACACATTGACTCGGTACCGGTAGCCCTTGTATATAGCCTCATTACTAACCTGTACTCCCACACATTGACTCGGTACCGGTAGCCCTTGTATAAAGCCTCATTACTAACCTGTACTCCCACACATTGACTCGGTACCGGTAGCCCTTGTACATAGCCTCATTACTAACCTGTACTCCCACACATTGACTCGGTACCGGTAGCCCTTGTATATAGCCTCATTACTAACCTGTACTCCCACACATTGACTCGGTACCGGTAGCCCTTGTATAAAGCCTCATTACTAACCTGTACTCCCACACATTGACTCGGTACCGGTAGCCCTTGTATATAGCCTCATTACTAACCTGTACTCCCACACATTGACTCGGTACCGGTAGCCCTTGTATATAGCCTCATTACTAACCTGTACTCCCACACATTGACTCGGTACCGGTAGCCCTTGTATATAGCCTCATTACTAACCTGTACTCCCACACATTGACTCGGTACCGGTAGCCCTTGTATATAGCCTCATTACTAACCTGTACTCCCACACATTGACTCGGTACCGGTAGCCCTTGTATATAGCCTCATTACTAACCTGTACTCCCACACATTGACTCGGTACCGGTAGCCCTTGTATATAGCCTCATTACTAACCTGTACTCCCACACATTGACTCGGTACCGGTAGCCCTTGTACATAGCCTCATTACTAACCTGTACTCCCACACATTGACTCGGTACCGGTAGCCCTTGTATATAGCCTCATTACTAACCTGTACTCCCACACATTGACTCGGTACCGGTAGCCCTTGTATATAGCCTCATTACTAACCTGTACTCCCACACATTGACTCGGTACCGGTAGCCCTTGTATATAGCCTCATTACTAACCTGTACTCCCACACATTGACTCGGTACCGGTAGCCCTTGTATATAGCCTCATTACTAACCTGTACTCCCACACATTGACTCGGTACCGGTAGCCCTTGTATATAGCCTCATTACTAACCTGTACTCCCACACATTGACTCGGTACCGGTAGCCCTTGTATATAGCCTCATTACTAACCTGTACTCCCACACATTGACTCGGTACCGGTAGCCCTTGTACATAGCCTCATTACTAACCTGTACTCCCACACATTGACTCGGTACCGGTAGCCCTTGTATATAGCCTCATTACTAACCTGTACTCCCACACATTGACTCGGTACCGGTAGCCCTTGTACATAGCCTCATTACTAACCTGTACTCCCACACATTGACTCGGTACCGGTAGCCCTTGTACATAGCCTCATTACTAACCTGTACTCCCACACATTGACTCGGTACCGGTAGCCCTTGTATATAGCCTCATTACTAACCTGTACTCCCACACATTGACTCGGTACCGGTAGCCCTTGTACATAGCCTCATTACTAACCTGTACTCCCACACATTGACTCGGTACCGGTAGCCCTTGTCTAAAGCCTCGTTATTTTTATTTTATTCTGTTACTTTTTATATTTTTTTTACTTTTGTTTATTCAGTAAATATTTTCTTGAACTGCTTTGATGGTTAAGGGTAAGTAAATATTTCACAGTTTTTTAATTCATTAATTAATTTCACCTTTATTTAACCAGGTAGGCAAGTTGAGAACAAGTTCCCATTTACAACTGCGACCTGGCCAAGATAAACCAAAGCAGTGCAGCACAAACAACACAGAGTTACACATGGAGTAAAACAAACATACAGTCAATAATACAATATAAAAAGTCTATAAACAGTGTGTGCAAATGAGGTAAGATAAGGGAGGTAAGGCACTAAATAGGCCATGATGGTGAAGTAATTACAATATACCAATTAAACACTGGAGTGATAGATGTGCAGAAGATGAATGTGCTGGCACAGATACTGGGTTGCAAAGGAGCAAGATAAATAAATAAATACAATATGAGGATGAAGTAGTTGGATGGGCTGTTTACAGATGTGCTATGTACAGGTGCAGTGATCTGTGAGCTGCTCTGACAGCTGATGCTTAAAGTTAGTGAGGGAGATATGAGTCTCCAGCTTCAGGGATTTTTTTGCAATTCGTTCCAGTCATTGGCAGCAGAGAACTGGAAGGAAAGGCGGCCAAAGGAGGAATTGGCTTTGGGGATGATCAGTGAGATATACCTGCTGGAGCGCGTGCTACGAGTGGGTGCTGCTATGGTGACCAGTGAGATATACCTGCTGGAGCGCGTGCTACGAGTGGGTGCTGCTATGGTGACCAGTGAGATAAGGCGGGGCTTTACCTAGCAGAGACTTGTAGATAACCTGTAGCCAGTGGGTTTGGCGACGAGTATGAAGTGAGGGCCAAACAACGAGAGTGTACAGGTCGCAGTAGTGGGTAGTATATGGGGCTTTGGTGACAAAACGGATGGCACTGTGATAGACTACATCCAATTTGCTGAGTAGAGTGTTGGAGGCTATTTTATAGATGACATCGCCAAAGTCAAGGATCGGTAGGACGGTCAATTTTACAAGGGTATGTTTGGCAGCATGAGTGAAGGATGCTTTGTTGCGAAATAGGAAGCTGATTCTAGATTTAATTTTGGATTGGAGATGCTTAATGTGAGTCTGGAAGAAGAGTTTATAGTCTAACCAGACACCTAGGTATTTGTAGTTGTCTACATATTCATATTCAAGTGAGAGCCGTCCAGAGTAGTGATGCTGGACAGGCGGGCAGGTGTGGGCATCAATCGATTGAAGAGCATGCATTTAGTTTTACTTGTATTTAAGAGCAATTGGAGGCCACGGAAGGAGAGTTGTATGGCATTGAAGCTCGTCTGGAGGGTAGTTAACACAGTGTCCAAAGAAGGGCCAGAAGTATACAGAATGGTGTCGTCTGTGTAGAGGTGGATCAGAGAATCACTAGATATAGGTCTGTAGCAGTTTGGGTCTAGAGTGTCTCCCCCTTTGAAGAGGGGGATGACCGCGGCAGCTTTCCAATCTTTGGGGATCTCAGACGATACGAAAGAGAGGTTGAACAGGTTGCAACAATTTTGGCAGATAATTTTAGAAAGAGAGGGTCCAGATTGTCTAGCCCAGCTGATATGTAGGGGTCCAGATTGTCTAGCCCAGCTGATTTGTAGGGGTCCAGATTGTCTAGCCCTGCTGATTTGTAGGGGTCCAGATTGTCTAGTCCGGCTGATTTGTAGGGGTCCAGATTGTCTAGCCCAGCTGATTTGGAGGGGTCCAGATTGTCTAGCCCAGCTGATTTGTAGGGGTCCAGATTGTCTAGCCCAGCTGATTTGTAGGGGTCCAGATTGTCTAGCCCTGCTTATTTGTAGGGGTCCAGATTTTACAGTTCTTTAAGAACACCAGCTATCTGGATTTGGGTGAAGGAGACAAAGTTAGATTTATTTTGAAATGACATGTGGCTCCTACCTGTATAACTTGATGAGACTGCCTGTCTTCACAATTCATTTATTTTAGTTTCGACGGTATGAACATCGGGAAACCGCCCAACAGGAGTGTGTGTCGGACGGACACACACACACACACACACACACACACACTGCTCTAACATGGTGTCTTACTCCATTATAGAGGCCTCCTTGAGGTTACAGGGGACGGACAGATGAACGGACACACACAGTGGTCTAAACAGTGTCTTACTCCATCATAGAGGCCTCCTTGGTCTCCAGTATGTGGTCTGTGAGGATCCAGGGCATGGACATCTCGATGGGGAACTGGATCCTGCCACCCATGGTCAGCTCCAGGAAGAACTCTCTGAACCACAGCTGAGACAGGTCACAGCACTGCTGTAGGGTCTCTGTTAGGGAGGGGACAGAGGGTTAGAGAGGGGACAGGGGGTTAGGGAGGGGACAAAGGGTTAGAGAGGGGACAGGGGGTTATAGAGAGGGGACAGAGGGTTAGAGAGGGGACAGAGGGTTAGGGAGGGGACAGAGGGTTAGAGAGGGGACAGAGGGTTAGAGAGGGGACAGAGGGTTGGGGGGGACAGACGGAGGGTTAGGGGTAGAGAGGGGACAGGGGGTTAGAGAGGGGACAGAGGGTTAGGGAGGGGACAGAGGGTTAGAGAGGGGACAGAGGGTTAGAGAGGGGACAGTGGGAGCAGGAGGTACCGGCTGCATCATCCTATGTCCGCTGGTCTAAAGTGGTGCCATTTGGGATGTAGACTCTGTCTCTACCGGTCTCCTTACCGCTGAAGTCTGTCTCTACCGGTCTCCTTACCGCTGAAGTCTGTCTCTACCGGTCTCCTTACCCCTGAAGTCTGTCTCTACCGGTCTCCTTACCGCTGAAGTCTGTCTCTACCGGTCTCCTTACCGCTGAAGTCTGTCTCTACCGGTCTTCTTACCGCTGAAGTCTGTCTCTACCGGTCTCCTTACCGCTGAAGTCTGTCTCTACCGGTCTCCTTACCGCTGAAGTCTGTCTCTACCGGTCTCCTTACCGCTGAAGTCTGTCTCTACCGGTCTCCTTACCCCTGAAGTCTGTGTCTACCGGTCTCCTTACCGCTGAAGTCTGTCTCTACCGGTCTTCTTACCGCTAAAGTCTGTCTCTACCGGTCTCCTTACCGCTGAAGTCTGTCTCTACCGGTCTCCTTACCGCTGAAGTCCGTCTCTACCGGTCTCCTTACCGCTGAAGTCTGTCTCTACCGGTCTCCTTACCCCTGAAGTCCGTCTCTACCGGTCTCCTTACCGCTGAAGTCTGTCTCTACCGGTCTCCTTACCCCTGAAGTCTGTCTCTACCGGTCTCCTTACCCCTGAAGTCTGTCTATACCGGTCTCCTTACCCCTGACGTCTGTCTCTACCGGTCTCCTTACCCCTGAAGTCTGTCTCTACCGGTCTCCTTACCGCTGAAGTCTGTCTCTACCGGTCTCCTTACCGCTGAAGTTGAGCAGGTGAGTATAGAAGAAGGACTCTCTGTGGAACTTCTCCATGTCCATGATGGTGGGTCCCTCCAGACAGCTGCGGAGAGTCTTCTTAGAACCACTTTTATCAGCTATCAGAGACTCCAGCATGGTACGAACCATGTACAGCTACAGAGGAGGAGGAGAGGAAGAGGAGGCAGGAGGAGGAATGGAAAGGCACAGAGGGGAGGAGGAGGAGAAATTAGGTTTAAGGTTTAATAAAGGGTTTAATATTCCATTTCTGTTTGGTCTCCACCAACACTGTCCTGTATGTAACTAACTTCTAGTTGGTCTCCACCAAAACTGTCCTGTATGTAACTAACTTCTGGTTGGTCTCCACCAACACTGTCCTGTATGTAACTAACTTCTAGTTGGTCTCCACCAACACTGTTCTGTATGTAACTAACTTCTAGTTGGTCTCCACCAACACTGTCCTGTATGTAACTAACTTCTGGTTGGTCTCCACCAACACTGTTCTGTATGTAACTAACTTCTAGTTGGTCTCCACCAACACTGTTCTGTATGTAACTAACTTCTAGTTGGTCTCCACCAAAACTGTCCTGTATGTAACTAACTTCTGGTTGGTCTCCACCAACACTGTTCTGTATGTAACTAACTTCTAGTTGGTCTCCACCAACACTGTTCTGTATGTAACTAACTTCTAGTTGGTCTCCACCAAAACTGTCCTGTATGTAACTAACTTCTGGTTGGTCTCCACCAACACTGTCCTGTATGTAACTAACTTCTAGTTGGTCTCCACCAAAACTGTCCTGTATGTAACTAACTTCTGGTTGGTCTCCACCAAAACTGTCCTGTATGTAACTAACTTCTGGTTGGTCTCCACCAAAACTGTCCTGCATGTAACTAACTTCTAGTTGGTCTCCACCAAAACTGTCCTGTATGTAACTAACTTCTGGTTGGTCTCCACCAAAACTGTCCTGTATGTAACTAACTTCTGGTTGGTCTCCATCAAAACTGTCCTGTATGTAACTAACTTCTGGTTGGTCTCCACCAAAACTGTCCTGTATGTAACTTACTTCTAGTTGGTCTCCACCAAAACTGTCCTGTATGTAACTAACTTCTGGTTGGTCTCCACCAAAACTGTCCTGTATGTAACTAACTTCTAGTTGGTCTCCACAAAAAACTGTCCTGTATGTAACTAACTTCTGGTTGGTCGCCACCAACACTTCTGGTTAGTCTTAGGAATGTTAATGGTTAACCGCTGGAAATACATTTGATTGGTACTGCTTACGGTCTACGGGTTAAAAAAGGGCTGTAAGGGGTGTGTAACTGGTGACAGTGAAACAAGACTCTGTAAAGGGGTGTGTAACTGGTAGCAGTGAAACAAGACTCTGTAAAGGGGTGTGTAACTGGTGGCAGTGACTCTGTAAAGGGATGTGTAACTGGTGGCAGTGAAACAAGACTCTGTAAAGGGGTGTGTAACTGGTGGCAGTGAAACAAGACTCTGTAGAGGGGTGTGTAACTGCTGGTAGTGGAACAAGACTCTGTAAAGGGGTGTGTAACTGGTGACAGTGAAACAAGACTCTGTAAAGGGGTGTGTAACTGGTGGCAGTGAAACAAGACTCTGTAAAGGGGTGTGTAACTGGTGGCAGTGACTTTGTAAAGGGGTGTGTAACTGGTGACAGTGACTCTGTAAAGGGGTGTGTAACTGGTGACAGTGAAACAAGACTCTGTAAAGGGGTGTGTAACTGGTGGCAGTGAAACAAGACTCTAAAGGGGTGTGTAACTGGTGACAGTGAAACAAGACTCTGTAAAGGGGTGTGTAACTGATGACAGTGAAACAAGACTCTGTAAAGGGGTGTGTAACTGGTGGCAGTGAAACAAGACTCTGTAAAGGGGTGTGTAACTGGTGGCAGTGAAACAAGACTCTGTAAAGGGGTGTGTAACTGGTGGCAGTGAAACAAGACTCTGTAAAGGGGTGTGTAACTGGTGGCAGTGAAACAAGACTCTGTAAAGGGGTGTGTAACTGGTGGTAGTGAAAAAAGGACTCTGTAAAGGGGTGTGTAACTGGTAGCAGTGAAACAAGACTATGTAAAGGGGTGTGTAACTGGTGGCAGTGAAACAAGACTCTGTAAAGGGGTGTGTAACTGGTAGCAGTGAAACAAGACTCTGTAAAGGGGTGTGTAACTGGTGGCAGTGAAACAAGACTCTGTAAAGGGGTGTGTAACTGGTGACAGTGACTCTGTAAAGGGGTGTGTAACTGGTGGCAGTGAAACAAGACTCTGTAAAGGGGTGTGTAACTGGTGGCAGTGACTCTGTAAAGGGGTGTGTAACTGGTGGCAGTGAAACAAGACTCTGTAAAGGGGTGTGTAACTGGTGACAGTGACTCTGTAAAGGGGTGTGTAACTGGTGACAGTGAAACAAGACTCTGTAAAGGGGTGTGTAACTGGTGGCAGTGAAACAAGACTCTGTAAAGGGGTGTGTAACTGGTGGCAGTGACTCTGTAAAGGGGTGTGTAACTGGTGGTAGTGAAACAAGACTCTGTAAAGGGGTGTGTAACTGGTGACAGTGAAACAAGACTCTGTAAAGGGGTGTGTAACTGGTGACAGTGAAACAAGACTCTGTAAAGGGGTGTGTAACTGGTGGCAGTGACTCTGTAAAGGGGTGTGTAACTGGTGGCAGTGACTCTGTAAAGGGGTGTGTAACTGGTGGCAGTGACTCTGTAAAGGGGTGTGTAACTGGTGGCAGTGACTCTGTAAAGGGGTGTGTAACTGGTGACAGTGAAACAAGACTCTGTAAAGGGGTGTGTAACTGGTGGCAGTGAAACAAGACTCTGTAAAGGGGTGTGTAACTGGTAGCAGTGAAACAAGACTCTGTAAAGGGGTGTGTAACTGGTGGCAGTGAAACAAGACTCTGTAAAGGGGTGTGTAACTGGTGGCAGTGAAACAAGACTCTGTAAAGGGGTGTGTAACTGGTGGCAGTGAAACAAGACTCTGTAAAGGGGTGTGTAACTGGTGGCAGTGAAACAAGACTCTGTAAAGGGGTGTGTAACTGGTGGCAGTGAAACAAGACTCTGTAAAGGGGTGTGTAACTGGTGGCAGTGACTCTGTATAGGGGTGTGTAACTGGTGGCAGTGAAACAAGACTCTGTAAAGGGGTGTGTAACTGGTGGCAGTGAAACAAGACTCTGTAAAGGGGTGTGTAACTGGTGACAGTGACTCTGTAAAGGGGTGTGTAACTGGTGGCAGTGAAACAAGACTCTGTAAAGGGGTGTGTAACTGGTGGCAGTGAAAGGGGTGTGTAACTGGTGGCAGTGAAACAAGACTCTGTAAAGGGGTGTGTAACTGGTGGCAGTGACTCTGTAAAGGGGTGTGTAACTGGTAGCAGTGAAACAAGACTCTGTAAAGGGGTGTGTAACTGGTGACAGTGAAACAAGACTCTGTAAAGGGGTGTGTAACTGGTGACAGTGAAACAAGACTCTGTAAAGGGGTGTGTAACTGGTGGCAGTGAAACAAGACTCTGTAAAGGGGTGTGTAACTGGTGGCAGTGAAACAAGACTCTGTAAAGGGGTGTGTAACTGGTGGCAGTGAAACAAGACTCTGTAAAGGGGTGTGTAACTGGTGGCAGTGAAACAAGACTCTGTAAAGGGGTGTGTAACTGGTGACAGTGAAACAAGACTCTGTAAAGGGGTGTGTAACTGGTGGCAGTGAAACAAGACTCTGTAAAGGGGTGTGTAACTGGTGGCAGTGAAACAAGACTCTGTAAAGGGGTGTGTAACTGGTGGCAGTGAAACAAGACTCTGTAAAGGGGTGTGTAACTGGTGGCAGTGAAACAAGACTCTGTAAAGGGGTGTGTAACTGGTGGCAGTGACTCTGTAAAGGGGTGTGTAACTGGTGGCAGTGAAACAAGACTCTGTAAAGGGGTGTGTAACTGGTGGCAGTGACTCTGTAAAGGGGTGTGTAACTGGTGGCAGTGACTCTGTAAAGGGGTGTGTAACTGGTGGCAGTGAAACAAGACTCTGTAAAGGGGTGTGTAACTGGTGGCAGTGACTCTGTAAAGGGGTGTGTAACTGGTGGCAGTGAAACAAGACTCTGTAAAGGGGTGTGTAACTGGTAGCAGTGAAACAAGACTCTGTAAAGGGGTGTGTAACTGGTGACAGTGACTCTGTAAAGGGGTGTGTAACTGGTGGCAGTGAAACAAGACTCTGTAAAGGGGTGTGTAACTGGTGGCAGTGACTCTGTAAAGGGGTGTGTAACTGGTGGCAGTGAAACAAGACTATGTAAAGGGGTGTGTAATTGGTGGCAGTGAAACAAGACTCTGTAAAGGGGTGTGTAACCGGTGGCAGTGAAACAAGACTCTGTAAAGGGGTGTGTAACTGGTGGCAGTGAAACAAGACTCTGTAAAGGGGTGTGTAACCGGTGGCAGTGAAACAAGACTCTGTAAAGGGGTGTGTAACTGGTGACAGTGAAACAAGACTCTGTAAAGGGGTGTGTAACTGGTGGCAGTGAAACAAGACTCTGTAAAGGGGTGTGTAACTGGTGGCAGTGACTCTGTAAAGGGGTGTGTAACTGGTAGCAGTGAAACAAGACTCTGTAAAGGGGTGTGTAACTGGTGGCAGTGAAACAAGACTCTGTAAAGGGGTGTGTAACTGGTGGCAGTGACTCTGTAAAGGGGTGTGTAACTGGTAGCAGTGAAACAAGACTCTGTAAAGGGGTGTGTAACTGGTGACAGTGAAACAAGACTCTGTAAAGGGGTGTGTAACTGGTGGCAGTGAAACAAGACTCTGTAAAGGGGTGTGTAACTGGTGGCAGTGAAACAAGACTCTGTAAAGGGGTGTGTAACTGGTGGCAGTGAAACAAGACTCTGTAAAGGGGTGTGTAACTGGTGGCAGTGAAACAAGACTCTGTAAAGGGGTGTGTAACTGGTGGCAGTGAAACAAGACTCTGTAAAGGGGTGTGTAACTGGTGGCAGTGAAACAAGACTCTGTAAAGGGGTGTGTAACTGGTGGCAGTGAAACAAGACTCTGTAAAGGGGTGTGTAACTGGTGACAGTGAAACAAGACTCTGTAAAGGGGTGTGTAACCGGTGGCAGTGAAACAAGACTCTGTAGAGGGGTGTGTAACTGGTGGCAGTGAAACAAGACTATGTAAAGGGGTGTGTAACTGGTGGCAGTGAAACAAGACTCTGTAAAGGGGTGTGTAACTGGTGACAGTGAAACAAGACTCTGTAAAGGGGTGTGTAACTGGTGGCAGTGAAACAAGACTCTGTAAAGGGGTGTGTAACTGGTGGCAGTGAAACAAGACTCTGTAAAGGGGTGTGTAACTGGTGGCAGTGAAACAAGACTCTGTAAAGGGGTGTGTAACTGGTGGCAGTGACTCTGTAAAGGGGTGTGTAACTGGTGGCAGTGAAACAAGACTCTGTAAAGGGGTGTGTAACTGGTGGCAGTGACTCTGTAAAGGGGTGTGTAACTGGTGGCAGTGACTCTGTAAAGGGGTGTGTAACTGGTGGCAGTGAAACAAGACTCTGTAGAGGGGTGTGTAACTGGTGGCAGTGACTCTGTAAAGGGGTGTGTAACTGGTGGCAGTGAAACAAGACTCTGTAGAGGGGTGTGTAACCGGTGGCAGTGAAGTCAGACACAGGAGAGCAGAACTAGGTAATAGCCGGAGCAGTTTAATTCCAACGGCATAAAGAAATAACCAGCATGGGTACAAAACCCGACGTGCACCAGTCACTTACAGCAAACAATCCAATACAAAGACATGGGGGGGACAGAGGGTTAAATACACCACACTTAATGAGGGAAATGAGAAGCAGGTGTGTAGGAAAACAAGACAAAACAAATGGAAAATGAAAAGTGGATCGACGATGGCTAGAAGGCCGGTGACGCCGACCGCCACCCGAACAAGGAGAGGAACCGACTCCGGAGGAAGTCGTGACAGGGCTTTATAAATACATTTGATTTGATTACGTTAGACTGCTTCAAAGTGTAGCGAGAAATAACATGGCTTCAGGCTGGATCAACACCCGTTGCATAGAGCTCTCCCAGCTTGGAAGTTGTGGAAACGTATGTTTTTGGTTTGACATTGGTTGTGGGAACGAAGCCATAAGTTTCCTGACAGGTTTTTTAAAGGTTTTGAGAGCAGAAGTGAACATTTTGCCTGTTCTAGGAACATTTATTTTTGGGTTACAGGGAGGTTCTTAGAACGTTTTACTCTGGTTCCAGGAAGGTTCTGAGAACGTTTTACCCTGGTTCCAGGAAGGTTCTGAGAACGTTTTACTCTGGTTCCAGGAAGGTTCTGAGAACGTTTTACTCTGGTTCCAGGTAGGTTCTGAGAACGTTTTACTCTGGTTCCAGGAAGTTTCTTAGAACGTTTTACTCTGGTTCCAGGGAGGTTCTGAGAACGTTTTACTCTGGTTCCAGGAAGGTTCTGAGAACGTTTTACTCTGGTTCCAGGAAGGTTCTGAGAACGTTTTACTCTGGTTCCAGGAAGGTTCTGAGAACGTTGTCCTGGGAGGTTTTATTACCGCTCTGAGAACTGATTTATATTTAGTTGTTTATGAATGACTTCCTTAAACGTTACTGAATGTTTCAATAAGACTTTTAATAACACTGCTAGATTATTTTGGGTTAACGTTTTGAACTCCAAGCACAGACAGGCATTAATAATAAAAACACATTTTTATTGTGGCAAGGCATCAGTGAGATTCAAACCTATTGATCTTCTGTTCTCTATCCATGGTATTAGTCCACTGCACCACTGAGAGGGAGACAGCATGCCATGTTGGTCTATTCAAACAGACCCCATTTCAAAGGAATCACCATTAACATCAGGTGTGGCCAACACACCTGAACACACTTATTAACAAGATGGAGGACAGAGAGAGTTTAGTTGATGCTGAGAATGGAATGTATGTTTTTAATTACATTCTTAAAACGTTCTCTGAATGTTACTAAAGTTTTCTTGTAGTTTTTAATGGAACAATTTTATCATGTTCTGAGAACGGAGGTTAAAGCTTATCGATTTTAATGTTCTGAGAACGGAGGTTAAAGCTTATCGATTTTAATGTTCTGAGAACGGAGGTTAAAGCTTATTGATTTTAATGTTCTGAGAACGGAGATTAAAGCTTATTGATTTTAATGTTCTGAGAACGGGGGTTAAAGCTTATTGATTTTAATGTTCTGAGAACGGAGGTTAAAGCTTATTGATTTTAATGTTCTGAGAACAGAGATTAAAGCTTATTGATTTTAATGTTCTGAGAACAGAGATTAAAGCTTATTGATTTTAATGTTCTGAGAACGGAGGTTAAAGCTTATTGATTTTAATGTTCTGAGAACGGAGGTTAAAGCTTATTGATTTAATGTTCTGAGAACGGAGGTTAAAGTTTATTGATTTTAATGTTCTGAGAACGGAGGTTAAATCTTATTGATTTTAATGTGCACAATTAAATTTCACAGAATTTTGTCAAGAACTGACATAAAAGTGAAACATACATTCTATGAACGTTCTGAGAACATCACTAAAGTCCCAAAAATTGTTTTAACTTTTCCAGAATGTATCAAAAATATGCCATTAAATAGAACCACCTGGGAAATGTGGTGGACTGTTCAGTGGATGTACTACAATTCCCACAGAACAACGTTGTTTCTTAACGTTCTCGGAACAATTTGAGAACATGACTTTAAAAAGAACCATGAGGAAACCTTTAGGAAGCGTGATGAGGAAGTACTGATATTCGCACAGAACAACGTTGTTTCTTAACGTTCTCCGAACTATTTGAAAACATTCCCAATGTCAAAACAGTTGGAGAACTTTCCTAGAACATTATCAAAGTTTAAATTAAATGTAACCATGTTTGAACTTTTATGAAACGTTCTGTTAAAGCAGGGGTGTCAAACTCATTCAATGGAGGAGCTAGTGTCTGGAAATGTAGGTTAAAAAAATTAAATAAAATGTTTAGTTCCTTAAATGTGTTGAGAATGTTCCAAAGCCAAGTAACTATCCTGCACCCTTTCCTAGAAAGTTGTGGGAAGGTTCTATGCCAAATAATCATCGACAATCACATTCTCACATGGTTCTCAGAACGCTATGTGCTAGCTGGGTTCACTCTCTTTGGAACGGAGATTAGTGATGTACTCCTAGAAGGCAGGACTGGGCTGATAACTCTGTCATTTATAACATAACAGATCATTAGTGATGTACTCCTAGAAGGCAGGACTGGGCTGATAACTCTGTCATGTATAACATAACAGATCATTAGTGATGTACTCTTAGAAGGCAGGACTGGGCTGATAACTCTGTCATGTATAACATAACAGATCATTAGTGATGTACTCCTAGAAGGCAGGACTGGGCTGATAACTCTGTCATGTATAACATAACAGATCATTAGTGATGTACTCCTAGAAGGCAGGACTGGGCTGATAACTCTGTCATTTATAACATAACAGATAATTAGTGATGTACTCTTAGAAGGCAGGACTGGGCTGATAACTCTGTCATTTATAACATAACAGATAATTAGTGATGTACTCTTAGAAGGCAGGAATGGGCTGATAACTCTGTAATTTATAACATAACAGATCATTAGTGATGTACTCTTAGAAGGCAGGACTGGGCTGATAACTCTGTCATTTATAACATAACAGATCATTAGTGATGTACTCCTAGAAGGCAGGACTGGGCTGATAACTCTGTCATGTATAACATAACAGATCATTAGTGATGTACTCCTAGAAGGCAGGACTGGGCTGATAACTCTGTCATTTATAACATAACAGATCATTAGTGATGCACTCCTAGAAGGCAGGACTGGGCTGATAACTCTGTCATTTATAACATAACAGATCATTAGTGATGTACTCCAAGAAGGCAGGACTGGGCTGATAACTCTGTCATTTATAACATAACAGATCATTAGTGATGTACTCCTAGAAGGCAGGACTGGGCTGATAACTCTGTCATTTATAACATAACAGATCATTAGTGATGTACTCCTAGAAGGCAGGACTGGGCTGATAACTCTGTCATGTATAACATAACAGATCATTAGTGATGTACTCCTAGAAGGCAGGACTGGGCTGATAACTCTGTCATTTATAACATAACAGATCATTAGTGATGCACTCCTAGAAGGCAGGACTGGGCTGATAACTCTGTCATGTATAACATAACAGATCATTAGTGATCTAGAAAAAGCTAATGCTATGGTACAGCTGATACATCTTCCGCCAGATTACAGTTTAGGTTATATAGGCACTGTGAGAACGACAATGGTATGACGTCATGATATGACTAGGATAGGAGGCTGTGATGGTAAAAAGGAGACAACGTGTGAGAAATAAAGTCAGGTTACAGCGATGGCTGTCTATAGTAGTAATCGTAGACACAGAGCGGTGACAGACCTGTGTGCTGGAGGGGCCGACGGCACGGCGGGGGACCTTGATGTCAAAGCCTCCCTTGGGGTCTTTCTCTCCTCGCAGGGCAGGGTCATTGTGGGGCTCACGCCCTGTCTCCCAATCACAGATGGTCTTCCTGATGGCCTGCAGGACACTGGGGAGAGAACAGCACCACATACATGAAAAACTCTCAGTTCACATCAGGGGTCTGTCACTCTGACACTGGAGATGATAAAGCAGGTAGGGAACAAAACCCTGCACTAGCTGGAGAACTCTGCCCCCCCCCCCCCCCCCCCCCCATCAAGGATGTTTTGTGTGGTCCTGTGTGTTCCGTAGTACCTCTGCACCCCCCCCCCCCCCCAGAGTCAATGTACCTCTGCACCACGCTCTTCTTCTTCTTGATGGCCTGCCGTAGCGGGTCTCTCAGGGTGAGCTGGGCGAAGTCCTGCAGGGCCGAGTAGATGGTGTGGCGGATAGCGTGGTTAAACACCGACTCCATACGACCCATCAGGACCTGTAAACCCTTTATCATGGCCATCACCTGGAGGGAAGGACCACACCTCAGACAGACATTTATAAACCCTTTATCATGGCCATCACCTGGAGGGAAGGACCACCTCACGGTCAGTCTTTAACACACCTAGAGACAGGTTAGTTAGTCTCTAACACACCTCAGACATACATTTATAAACCCTTCGTTACATCAGCAGTTGGCCAAAGCAGTCAACTTTAGAGTTAGAGATGATTTGTGCCGTCTAGCCAACTCCTATAGAAGTCCTAGGACCACAGAAGGGACCAGGCTAGGTAATGACCAAGCTAGGTAATGACCAGGCCAGGTAATGACCAGGCTAGGTACTGACCAGGCTACGTAATGACCAGGCTAGGTAATGACCAGGCTAGGTAATGACCAGTTTAGGTCATGACCAGGTTAGGTAATGACCAGGTTAGGTAATGACCAGGCTAGGTAATGACCAGGTTAGGTAATGTCCAGGTTAGATAATGACCAGAATAGGTAATGACCAGAATAGGTAACGACCAGGCTAGGTAATGACCAGAATAGGTAATGACCAGAATAGGTAATGACCAGGCTAGGTAACGACCAGGCTAGGTAACGACCAGAATAGGTAATGACCAGAATAGGTAATGACCAGAATAGGTAATGACCAGGTTAGATAATGACCAGAATAGGTAACGACCAGGCTAGGTAATGACCAGGATAGGTAATGACCAAGCTAGGTAATGACCTGGCTAGGTAATGACCAGAATAGGTAATGACCTGGCTAGGTAATGACCAGAATAGGTCATGACCAGGCTAGGTAATGACCTGGCTAGGTAATGACCAGAATAGGTAATGACCAGGCTAGGTAATGACCAGAATAGGTAACGACCTGGCTAGGTAACGACCAGGCTAGGTAACGACCAGGCTAGGTAATGACCAGGCTAGGTAATGACCAGAACAGCTGGCTAGACAGCAGAAACAGATATGGAACCAGGCTAGGTAATGATCAGGCTAGGTAAAGACCAGGCTAGGTAATGAGCAGAATAGGTAATGACCAGGCTAGGTAATGACCAGAACAGCTGGCTAGACAGCAGAAACAGATATGGGACCAGGCTAGGTAATGACCAGGCTAGGAAATGACCAGAACAGCAGGCTAGACAGCAGAAACAGATACAGGACCAGGCTAGGTAATGACCAGGTTAGGTAACGACCAGGCTAGGTAATGACCAGGTTAGGTAATGACCAGGCTAGGTAACGACCAGGTTAGGTAATGACCAGGCTAGGTAACGACCAGGCTAGGTAATGACCAGGCTAGGTAATGACCAGGCTAGGTAATGACCAGAACAGCTGGCTAGACAGCAGAAACAGATACCGGACCAGGCTAAGTAATGACCAGGCTAGGTAATGACCAGGCTAGGTAATGACCAGAACAGCTGGCTAGACAGCAGAAACAGATACAGGACCAGGCTAGGTAATGACCAGGCTAGGTAATGACCAGGCTAGGTAATGACCAGGCTAGGTAACGACCAGGCTAGGTAATGACCAGAATAGGTAACGACCAGGCTAGGTAATGACCAGAACAGCTGGCTAGACAGCAGAAACAGATACAGGAACAGGCTAGGTAATGACCAGGTTAGGTAACGACCAGGCTAGGTAATGACCAGGCTAGGTAACGACCAGGCTAGGTAATGAACAGGTTAGGTAACGACCAGGCTAGGTAATGAACAGGTTAGGTAACGACCAGGCTAGATAACGACCAGGCTAGGTAATGACCAGAACAGCTGGCTAGACAGCAGAAACAGATACAGGACCAGGCTAGGTAATGACCAGGCTAGGTAACGACCAGGCTAGGTAATGACCAGAACAGCTGGCTAGACAGCAGAAACAGATACAGGACCAGGCTAGGTAATGACCAGGCTAGGTAATGACCAGGCTAGGTAACGACCAGGCTAGGTAATGACCAGAATAGGTAATGACCAGAACAGCTGGCTAGACAGCAGAAACAGATACAGGACCAGGCTAGGTAATGACCAGAACAGCTGGCTAGACAGCAGAAACAGATACAGGACCAGGCTAGGTAATGACCAGGCTAGGTAATGACCAGGCTAGGTAATGACCAGAACAGCTGGCTAGACAGCAGAAACAGATACAGGACCAGGCTAGGTAATGACCAGAACAGCTGGCTAGACAGCAGAAACAGATACAGAACCAGGCTAGGTAATGACCAGAACAGCTGGCTAGACAGCAGAAACAGATACAGGACCAGGCTAGGTAATGACCAGGCTAGGTAATGACCAGGTTAGGTAATGACCAGGCTAGGTAACGACCAGGTTAGGTAATGACCAGGCTAGGTAACGACCAGGCTAGGTAATGACCAGGCTAGGTAATGACCAGGCTAGGTAATGACCAGAACAGCTGGCTAGACAGCAGAAACAGATACCGGACCAGGCTAAGTAATGACCAGGCTAGGTAATGACCAGGCTAGGTAATGACCAGAACAACTGGCTAGACAGCAGAAACAGATACAGGACCAGGCTAGGTAATGACCAGGCTAGGTAATGACCAGGCTAGGTAATGACCAGGCTAGGTAACGACCAGGCTAGGTAATGACCAGAATAGGTAACGACCAGGCTAGGTAATGACCAGAACAGCTGGCTAGACAGCAGAAACAGATACAGGACCAGGCTAGGTAATGACCAGGTTAGGTAACGACCAGGCTAGGTAATGACCAGGCTAGGTAACGACCAGGCTAGGTAATGAACAGGTTAGGTAACGACCAGGCTAGGTAATGAACAGGTTAGGTAACGACCAGGCTAGATAACGACCAGGCTAGGTAATGACCAGAACAGCTGGCTAGACAGCAGAAACAGATACAGGACCAGGCTAGGTAATGACCAGGCTAGGTAATGACCAGGCTAGGTAATGACCAGGCTAGGTAACGACCAGGCTAGGTAATGACCAGAATAGGTAACGACCAGGCTAGGTAATGACCAGAACAGCTGGCTAGACAGCAGAAACAGATACAGGAACAGGCTAGGTAATGACCAGGTTAGGTAACGACCAGGCTAGGTAATGACCAGGCTAGGTAACGACCAGGCTAGGTAATGAACAGGTTAGGTAACGACCAGGCTAGGTAATGAACAGGTTAGGTAACGACCAGGCTAGATAACGACCAGGCTAGGTAATGACCAGAACAGCTGGCTAGACAGCAGAAACAGATACAGGACCAGGCTAGGTAATGACCAGGCTAGGTAACGACCAGGCTAGGTAATGACCAGAACAGCTGGCTAGACAGCAGAAACAGATACAGGACCAGGCTAGGTAATGACCAGGCTAGGTAATGACCAGGCTAGGTAACGACCAGGCTAGGTAATGACCAGAATAGGTAATGACCAGAACAGCTGGCTAGACAGCAGAAACAGATACAGGACCAGGCTAGGTAATGACCAGAACAGCTGGCTAGACAGCAGAAACAGATACAGGACCAGGCTAGGTAATGACCAGGCTAGGTAATGACCAGGCTAGGTAATGACCAGAACAGCTGGCTAGACAGCAGAAACAGATACAGGACCAGGCTAGGTAATGACCAGAACAGCTGGCTAGACAGCAGAAACAGATACAGAACCAGGCTAGGTAATGACCAGAACAGCTGGCTAGACAGCAGAAACAGATACAGGACCAGGCTAGGTAATGACCAGGCTAGGTAATGACCAGGTTAGGTAATGACCAGGCTAGGTAACGACCAGGTTAGGTAATGACCAGGCTAGGTAACGACCAGGCTAGGTAATGACCAGGCTAGGTAATGACCAGGCTAGGTAATGACCAGAACAGCTGGCTAGACAGCAGAAACAGATACCGGACCAGGCTAAGTAATGACCAGGCTAGGTAATGACCAGGCTAGGTAATGACCAGAACAACTGGCTAGACAGCAGAAACAGATACAGGACCAGGCTAGGTAATGACCAGGCTAGGTAATGACCAGGCTAGGTAATGACCAGGCTAGGTAACGACCAGGCTAGGTAATGACCAGAATAGGTAACGACCAGGCTAGGTAATGACCAGAACAGCTGGCTAGACAGCAGAAACAGATACAGGACCAGGCTAGGTAATGACCAGGTTAGGTAACGACCAGGCTAGGTAATGACCAGGCTAGGTAACGACCAGGCTAGGTAATGAACAGGTTAGGTAACGACCAGGCTAGGTAATGAACAGGTTAGGTAACGACCAGGCTAGATAACGACCAGGCTAGGTAATGACCAGAACAGCTGGCTAGACAGCAGAAACAGATACAGGACCAGGCTAGGTAATGACCAGGCTAGGTAACGACCAGGCTAGGTAATGACCAGGCTAGGTAATGACCAGAACAGCTGGCTAGACAGCAGAAACAGATACAGGACCAGGCTAGGTAATGACCAGGCTAGGTAATGACCAGGCTAGGTAACGACCAGGCTAGGTAATGACCAGAATAGGTAATGACCAGAACAGCTGGCTAGACAGCAGAAACAGATACAGGACCAGGCTAGGTAATGACCAGGCTAGGTAATGACCAGAACAGCTGGCTAGACAGCAGAAACAGATACAGAACCAGGCTAGGTAATGACCAGAACAGCTGGCGAGACAGCAGAAACAGATACAGGACCAGGCTAGGTAATGACCAGAACAGCTGGCTAGACAGCAGAAACAGATACAGGACCAGGCTAGGTAATGACCAGGCTAGGTAATGACCAGAACAGCTGGCTAGACAGCAGAAACAGATACAGGACCAGGCTAGGTAATGACCAGGCTAGGTAATGACCAGAACAGCTGGCTAGACAGCAGAAACAGATACAGGACCAGGCTAGGTAATGACCAGAACAGCTGGCTAGATAGCAGAAACAGATACAGGCTAGGGTGATTGGACAACAGACAGATTGTGGAGGGAAAAGGTAGTAAACTGACCTCGACAAGGGCAAACTTCTCCTCCATGGTGTAGTTGTATCGTGTAGCTCGTTCATACTCCTCCGCGTTGTCAGGACACTCCTTGTTTGAGTACTTATCCGTTGGATGAACCAGCTTCCACGAGTACTGCAGGAAGAGTTGTCTTCATCATCATCCTCATCATCATCCTCATCATTATCAACAGGTGTCACATGCACCGAATACAACAGTGAAACGCTTACTTACAATCCCTTAACCAACAATACAGTTAAGAAAATACCAACAACAAAATAAGTAAGAGATAAGAATGACAAATAGTTAAAGAGCAACAGTAAATAACAATAGTGGGGTTATATACAGGGTATTATGGTACAGAGTCAATGTGGAGGCTATATACAGGGTATTACGGTAACGAGTCAATGTGGAGGCTATATACAGGGTGTTACGGTACAGAGTCAATGTGGAGGCTATATACAGGGTATTACGGTACAGAGTCAATGTGGAGGCTATATACAGGGGGTACCGGTACATAGTCAATGTGGAGGCTATATACAGAGTATTACGGTACAGAGTCAATGTGGAGGCTATATACAGAGTATTACGGTACCGAGTCAATGTGGAGGCTATATACAGAGTATTACGGTACAGAGTCAATGTGGAGGCTATATACAGGGTATTACGGTACAGAGTCAACGTGGAGGCTATATACAGGGTGTTACGGTACAGAGTCAATGTGTAGGCAATATACAAGGGGTACCGATACAGAGTCAATTCGGAGGCTATATACAGGGGGTACCGGTACAGAGTCAATGTGGAGGCTATATACAGGGGGTACCGGTACAGAGTCAATGTGGAGGCTATATACAGGGGGTACCGGTACAGAGTCAATGTGGAGGCTATATACAGGGGGTACCGGTACAGAGTCAATGTGGAGGCTATATACAGGATGTTATGGTACAGAGACAATGTGGAGGCTATATACAGGGTATTACGGTACAGAGTCAATGTGGAGGCTATATACAGGGTGTTACGGTACAGAGTCAATGTGGAGGCTATATACAGGGTGTTACGGTACAGAGTCAATGTGGAGGCTATTTACAGGGGGTACCGGTACAGAGTCAATGTGGAGGTTATATACAGGGGTATCGGTACAGAGTCAATGTGGAGGCTATATACAGGGTGTTACGGTACAGAGTCAATGTGGAGGCTATATACAGGGGGTACCGGTACAGAGTCAATGTGGAGGCTATATACAGGGGATACCGGTACAGAGTCAATGTGGAAGCTATATACAGGGGGTACTGGTACAGAGTCAATGTGGAGGCTATATACAGGAAGTACTGGTACAGACTCAATGTGGAGGCTATATACAGGGTCTTACGGTACAGAGTCAATGTGGAGGCTATATACAGGGTGTTACGGTACAGAGTCACTGTGGAGGCTATATACAGGGTATTATGGTACAGAGTCAATGTGGAGGCTATATACAGGGGGTACCGGTACAGAGTCATTGTGGAGGCTATATACAGGGTGTTACGGTACAGAGACAATGTGGAGGCTATATACAGGGGGTACTGGTACAGAGTCAATGTGGAGGCTATATACAGGGGGTACCGGTACAGAGTCATTGTGGAGGCTATATACAGGGTGTTACGGTACAGAGTCAATGTGGAGGCTATATACAGGGGGTACTGGTACAGAGTCAATGTGGAGGCTATATACAGGGTGTTACGGTACAGAGTCAGTGTGGAGGCTATATACAGGGGGTACCGGTACAGAGTCAATGTGGAGGTTATATACAGGGGGTACCGGTACAGAGTCAGTGTGGAGCAGAAAGAGAGAAAAGGAGAAAGCAGAAAGAGAGAGAGAGATGAGAAAGAGAGAAGAAAGAGAGAAAGAACAGAAAGAGAGAGAAAGAACAGAAAGAGAGAGAGAGAAAGAGAGCAGAAAGAGAGAACTGAAAAAAATAATTTTGTGTTTAAAGACCTTGAGGAGAGACTGTGGGCGATAGGGAAGACAATAGGAAAGATCATGGATATACTGACAAGATGTCTCTGCGCCCTAAAAATGGGAGTGGTTTTCCACAAGGCACCATGGAAGGCGGTCTAGCTCTCGCCTATCCTTTCTTTGGATTGGTGGATACCTTATTTTTTGTCATCCTTTTTTGAATATTCGATGAGGGTTGTTGACATCAACCGCCTGTATTCATTGGAGAGAGATGCTATGCCTAGTCTCATGCCATGAATATGCATAGCCATCAAGATAACTCCGGGATGTCACCTGTCCCAGTTACTGTATATCAATACACTCGTAACAACTTAAGATTTACTAAACTTGTAGTCAATCAAATAAGCCATTCAGTTTGTTGGCCAAATTCAACACTCTCTCATTGTCCTCCATACAAAAACTCCTTGCTTGGTGGGCGAAACAACGTCACCTGCCGCAGGGAGACAGATTTTGGGCCTCTCTCTTCCTCTTCCTCTCTGACAGTAGTCACAGTGTGAACTGTGAGATAAATCACCCTGATAGTAAGTCTCTGGCAGGTGTCTGTCTGTGAGGGTTGTCTCCACTGTAGTCTTTGTTGTCAAAGGCACCATCACTTGGGATGTAGGACCTCACCACTTCCATGAAGTGTGTTGGTTAGGGCTTGATCTGATTTATTAAGATCCCCATTAGCCAACTGTGACAGCTAGTCTTACTGGGGTCCGACACATAACGAAAAAGACAGATAAAAACCCATGTAATTTACTCTCCTCAACTTGTTCAACAGCCTTCATTACCAGATTCAGCAGAGGTCTACAACTTAGGGAATGATTTGTACCAAATACACTGCTCTTAGTTTTAGAGATGTTCAAGGCCAGTTTATTACTGGCCACCCATTCCAAAACAGACTGCAACTCTTTGTTAAGGGTTTCAGTGACTTCATTAGCTGTGGTTGCTGATGCGTATATGGTTGAATCATCAGTATACATGGACACACATGCTGTGTTTAATGCCAGTGGCAGGTCATTGGTGAAAAGAGTAGAGGGCCAAAAGAGCTGCCCTGCGGTACACCACACTTTACATGTTTGACATTAGAGCAGCTTCCATGATAGAAAACCCTTAGATTTCTATTAGATAGACAGCTCTGAATCCACAATATGGCAGAGGTTGAAGAGCCATAACACAAAAGTTTTCTAAACAACAGGTTATGGTCAGGGATAAGGTTAGAGGTCACTCACCACTTCCATGACGTGTGCGCTCCACTGGGACAGTAGCTGCATCCCCTGCAGAGCCAAGTCAAACAGCTTCCTGTACTCATGGTCTGTCTTGTGGGCCTCCTGACGACCGGACCCCGTCACCACCTAGAGAGAGACACCTTTATTAGGACAAGAGGTTAACTAACCATAACCATAATCCTAACCCTTCAACCCTTCACATAACAGGTTAACTAACCCTAACCCTTCACATAAGAGGTTAACTAACCCTAACCCTTTCCATAACAGGTTAAGTAACCCTAACCCTTCACATTACTGGTTAACTAACCCTAACCCTTCACGTTACAGGTTAACTAACCCTAACCCTTCACATTACAGGTCAACTAACCCTTCACATAACAGGTTAACTAACCCTAACCCTTCACATTACAGGTTACACTTGACATTAGGCTTGGGCTGGGCATATACTGTATGCCGAGGTATTCTGAAATATACACGGTATGATTTTCAATACTGTCAACAACCCATGTTTCGTGTCTTTTATTGGGGAGGGCCCTAAAGCTCATGGCCCCCTCGCCTCATAGTGCTACGCCACTGCTTATAACTTTAAGTTACTATCTAAGATGTGCCAAATAAAATATCTCCAGCTCAGGGCTCCAGCTGTGCATAAAGTGTTGGTCCCATGTTCCATGAGCTGAAATAAAAGATCCCAGAAATTTCCCAAATGTTGTGCACAAATTTGTATTACCTCCCTGTTAGTGAATATTTCTCCTTTATCAAGATAATCCATCCACCTGACAGGTGTTGCATATCAAGAAGCTGATAAAACAGCATGATCACTACACAGGTGCACCTTGTACCGGGGACAATAAAAGGCCACTGCAAAATGTGCAGTTTTGTTACATAGCACAATGCCACAGATGTCTAAAGTTGAGCGAGAGTGCAAATGGCATTCTGACTGCAGAAATGTCCACCAGAGCTGTTGCCAGATTATTGAATGTTCATTTATCTACCATAAGCTGCCTCCAATGTCGTTTTAGAGAATTTGGCAGTACGTCCAACTGGCCGCAGACCGCGTTTATGGCGTCGTGTGGGCGGGCAGTTCGCTGATGTCAACAATGTGAACATTGTAGTGGAAATGTCTTGTACAGTGCCTTGCGAAAGTATTCGGCCCCCTTGAACTTTGCGACCTTTTGCCACATTTCAGGCTTCAAACATAAAGATATAAAACTGTATTTTTTTGTGAAGAATCAACAACAAGTGGGACACAATCATGACATTTATTGGATATTTCAAACTTTTTTAACAAATCAAAAACTGAAAAATTGGGCATGCAAAATTATTCAGCCCCCTTAAGTTAATACTTTGTAGCGCCACCTTTTGCTGCGATTACAGCTGTAAGTCGCTTGGGGTATGTCTCTATCAGTTTTGCACATTGAGAGACTGAAATTTTTTCCCATTCCTCCTTGCAAAACAGCTCGAGCTCAGTGAGGTTGGATGGAGACCATTTGTGAACAGCAGTTTTCAGTTCTTTCCACATATTCTCGATTGGATTCAGGTCTGGACTTTGACTTGGCCATTCTAACACCTGGATATGTTTATTTTTTAACCATTCCATTGTAGATTTTGCTTTATGTTTTGGATCATTGTCTTGTTGGAAGACAAATCTCCGTCCCAGTCTCAGGTCTTTTGCAGACTCCATCAGGTTTTCTTTCAGAATGGTCCTGTATTTGGCTCCATCCATCTTCCCATCAATTTTAACCATCTTCCCTGTCCCTGCTGAAGAAAAGCAGGCCCAAACCATGATGCTGCCACCACCATGTTTGACAGTGGGGATGGTGTGTTGCTTTTACGCCAAACATAACATTTTGCATTGTTGCCAAAAAGTTCAATTTTGGTTTCATCTGACCAGAGCACCTTCTTCCACATGTTTGGTGTGTCTCCCAGGTGGCTTGTGGCAAACTTTAAACAACACTTTTTATGGATATCTTTAAGAAATTGCTTTCTTGCCACTCTTCCATAAAGGCCAGATTTGTGCAATATACGATTGATTGTTGTCCTATGGACAGAGTCTCCCACCTCAGCTGTAGATCTCTGCAGTTCATCCAGAGTGATCATGGGCCTCTTGGCTGCATCTCTGATCAGTCTTCTCCTTGTATGAGCTGAAAGTTTAGAGGGACGGCCAGGTCTTGGTAGATTTGCAGTGGTCTGATACTCCTTCCATTTCAATATTATCGCTTGCACAGTGCTACTTGGGATGTTTAAAGCTTGGGAAATCTTTTTGTATCCAAATCCGGCTTAAAACTTCTTCACAACAGTATCTCGGACCTGCCTGGTGTGTTCCTTGCTCTTCATGATGCTCTCTGCACTTTTAACGGACCTCTGAGACTATCACAGTGCAGGTGCATTTATACGGAGACTTGATTACACACAGGTGGATTGTATTTATCATCATTAGTCATTTAGGTCAACATTGGATCATTCAGAGATCCTCACTGAACTTCTGGAGAGAGTTTGCTGCACTGAAAGTAAAGGGGCTGAATAATTTTGCACGCCCAATTTTTCAGTTTTTGATTTGTTAAAAAAGTTTGAAATATCCAATAAATGTCGTTCCACTTCATGATTGTGTCCCACTTGTTGTTGATTCTTCACAAAAAAATACAGTTTTATATCTTTATGTTTGAAGCCTGAAAAGTGGCAAAAGGTTGCAAAGTTCAAGGGGGCCGAATACTTTCGCAAGGCACTGTATGTAGTTGGTTTTATGCAAAACACACAGACAGTGTTGTGAATAAAAAAACAGCTTCTATCTCAAGGCCATCAGACTGTTAAACAGCCATCACTAACATAGAGAGGCTGCTGCCAACACACTGACTCAAATCTCAAGGCCATCAGACTGTTAAACAGCCATCACTAACATTGAGAGGCTGCTGCCAACATACTGACTCACATCAGCAATAAAAATAACAAAACATTTTATTTATAAATGTTACCTAAATAATTCGGATTCCGCCACGACAACATAGTGCCCCAGTGGGGTCATGGTATGGGCAGGCATAAGCTGCGGCCAATGAACACAATTGCATTTTATCTATGGCAATTTAATTTAATTTATTTTTTATTTCACCTTTATTTAACCAGGTAGGCCAGTTGAGAACAAGTTCTCATTTACAACTGCGACCTGGCCAAGATAAAGCAAAGCAGTGCGACACAAACAACACAGAGTTACACATGGAATAAACAAACATAGTCAATAATAGAGTAGAAAAAAAATAAAGTCTATATACAGTGTGTGCAAATGGAGTGAGGAGGTAGGCAATAAATAGGCCATAGTAGCAAAGTAATTACAATTTAGCATTAATACTGGAGTGATAAATAAGCAGATGATGATGTGCAAGTAGAAATACTGGTGTGCAAAAGAGCAGAAAAGTAAATATGGGGATGAGGTAGGTAGATTGGGTGGGCTATTACAGATGGGCTATGTACAGCTGCAGCGATCGGTTAGCTGCTCAGATAGCTGATGTTTAAAGTTAGTGATTGAAATATAAGTCTCCAACTTCAGCGATTTTTGCAATTAGTTCGAGTCACTGGCAGCAGAGAACTGGAAGGAAATGTGGACAAAGGAGGTGTTGGCTTTGGGGATGACCAGTGAGATATACCTGCTGGAGCACGTGCTACAGAGGGTGTTGTTATCGTGACCAGTGAGCTGAGATAAGGCGGAGCTTTACCTAGCATAGACTTATAGATGACCTGGAGCCAGTGGGTCTGGCAAGGAATGAGATGTAGTCTAGTATCTCACCCATTAAAAAACATGAGATGTAGTCTAGTCGATCACCCATTAAAAACACATGAGATGTAGTCTAGTATCTCACCCATTAAAAAAACATGAGATGTAGTCTCTCACCCATTAAAAACACATAATATGTAGTCTAGTCTTTCACCCATTAAAAACACATGAGATGCAGTCTAGTCGCTCACCCATTAAAAACACATGAGATGTAGTCTAGTATCTCACCCATTAAAAACACATGAGATGTAGTCTAGTATCTCACCCATTAAAAACACATGAGATGCAGTCTAGTCGCTCACCCATTAAAAACACATGAGATGTAGTCTAGTATCTCACCCATTAAAAACACATGAGATGCAGTCTAGTCGCTCACCCATTAAAAACACATGAGATGTAGTCTAGTATCTCATCCATTAAAAAAAACATGAGATGTAGTCTCTTACCCATTAAAAACACACGAGATGTAGTCTAGTTGCTCACCCATTAAAAACACACGAGATGTACTCTCTCACTCCTTAAAAACCCTAACAGCAGGAATAGCTATGTATTTTCTCTTATTTAAAAAAACTAACAGCAGGAATAGCTATGTATTAATTAAAAACAATAACAGGAGGAATAGCTACAGTGGGGCAAAAAAAGTATTTAGTCAGCCACCAATTGTGCAAGTTCTCCCACTTAAAAAGATGAGAGAGGCCTTTCATTTTCATCATAGGTACACTTCAACTATGAAAGACAAAATTAGAAAAAACAATCCAGAAAATCACATTGTAGGATTTTGTATGAATTTATTTGCAAATTATGGTGGAAAATAAGTATTTGGTCACCTACAAACAAGCAAGATTTCTGGCTCTCCCAGACCTGTAACTTCTTCTTTAAGACGCTCCTCTGTCCTCCACTCGTTACCTGTATTAATGGCACCTGTTTGAACTTGTTATCAGTATAAAAGACACCTGTCCACAACCTCAAACAGTCACACTCCAAACTCCACTATGGCCAAGACCAAAGAGCTGTCAAAGGACACCAGAAACACAATTGTAGACCTGCACCAGGCTGGGAAGACTGAATCTGCAATAGGTAAGCAGCTTGGTTTGAAGAAATCAACTGTGGGAGCAATTATTAGGAAATGGAAGACATACAAGACCACTGATAATCTCCCTCGATCTGGGGCTCCACGCAAGATCTCACCCTGTGGAGTCAAAATGATCACAAGAACGGTGAGCAAAAATCCCAGAACCACACGGGGGGACCTAGTGAATGACCTGCAGAGAGCTCAGACCAAAGTAACAAAGCCTAACATCAGTAACACACTACGCCGCCAGGGACTCAAATCCTGCAGTGCCAGACGTGTCCCCCTGCTTAAGCCAGTACATGTCCAGGCCCGTCTGAAGTTTGCTAGAGAGCATTTGGATGATCCAGAAGAAGATTGGGAGAATGTCATATGGTCAGATGAAACCAAAATACAACTTTTTGGTAAAAACTCAACTCATCGTGTTTGGAGGACAAAGAATGCTGAGTTGCATCCAAAGAACACCATACCTACTGTGAAGCATGGGGGTGGAAGCATCATGCTTTGGGGCTGTTTTTCTGCAAAGGGACCAGGACGACCGATCCGTGTAAAGGAAAGAATGAATGGGGCCATGTATCGTGAGATTTTGAGTGAAAACCTCAATCCATCAGCAAGGGCATTGAAGATTAAACGTGGCTGGGTCTTTCAGCATGACAATTATCCCAAACACACCGCCCGGGCAATGAAGGAGTGGCTTCGTAAGAAGCATTTCAAGGTCCTGGAGTAGCCTAGCCGGTCTCCAGATCTCAACCCCATAGAAAATCTTTGGAGGGAGTTGAAAGTGCGTGTTGCCCAGCAACAGCCCCAAAACATCACTGCTCTAGAGGAGATCTGCATGGAGGAATGGGCCAAAATACCAGCAACAGTGTGTGAAAACCTTGTGAAGACTTACAGAAAACGTTTGACCTCTGTCATTGCCAACTAAGTGTATATAACAAAGTATTGAGATACTTGACCAAATACTTATTTTCCACCATCATTTGCAAATAAATTAATTAAAAATCCTACAATGTATTTATTTTCCTTTATATGTAGGCTGGGCTATTCATTTTATTTTCTACCTCTTTTAGTGTGGTCTGGATGAGGGCTACGTTGTAATTTACTCAATGCGGGGTGGAGAGGATGAGGCATTTATTTGGTGGGGAGAGGGAGATGTTGTCATTTACTCAATGCGGGGTGGAGAGGAGAGGATGAGGCATTTTTTTGGTGGGGAGGGGGAGACGTTGTCATTCACTCAATGCGGGGTGGAGAGGAGAGGATGAGGCATTTCTTTGGTGGGGAGAGGGAGATGTTGTCATTTACTCAATGCGGGGTGGAGAGGATGAGGCATTTCTTTGGTGGGGAGAGGGAGACATTGTCATTTACTCAATGCGGGGCGGAGAGGATGAGGCATTTCTTTGGTGGGGAGGGGGAGACGTTGTCATTTACTCAATGCGGGGTGGAGAGGATGAGGCATTTCTTTGGTGGGGAGAGGGAGACGTTGTCATTTACTCAATGCGGGGTGGAGAGGATGAGGCATTTCTTTGGTGGGGAGAGGGAGACGTTGTCATTTACTCAATGCGGGGTGGAGAGTATGAGGCATTTCTTTGGTGGGGAGAGGGAGACGTTGTCATTTACTCAATGCGGGGTGGAGAGGATGAGGCATTTCTTTGGTGGGGAGGGGGAGACGTTGTCATTTACTCAATGCGGGGTGGAGAGGAGAGGATGAGGCATTTCTTTGGTGGGGAGGGGGAGACGTCATTTCCTCAATGCGGGGTGGAGAGGATGAGGCATTTCTTAGGTGGGGAGGGGGAGACGTCATTTACTCAATGCGGGGTGGAGAGGATGAGGCATTTCTTAGGTGGGGAGAGGGAGACGTTGCTAACTGTTCCCAGTTTTTGTTTTATTCGGAACACAGAATTGAGACTGAGCGGGGGGGTAATAGATCCAACGGGATGTGTCGAGTTGTTTGGGAACTCGGCTGGGGTGTTCAGAGATTAGTATTTTATGTACACCATTTATTTTCCTTTTATGTGAACGCAGCTGTAATTACTATCCACTTTTACCCAGCGATGACTTGCACTAAAGTTTGATTACTGTTCGATGACGATGACTAGTACCTTAAATCTATTGACATGGAACTGCCATGGTCTAGGACATGCAATAAAACGGAAAAAGATACTATGTGCTCTAAAAAGGAGAAAGCAGACATTGCGCTATTACAAGAGACACACCTCTGTGATGCTGAACATGCCAAACTCCGCAGAGCTTGGGTGGGACAGGTGTATTTCTCATCTTTCAAATCAAACAGTAGAGGCACAGCCATACTTATCCATAAGAATGTTCCATTCATAATTGACAAAAACATATCTGATCCGGAGGGGAGATTTATTTTGATAACTGGGTCACTATATGGTCAACCAATTACTATCTTAAACATATACGCCCCTAACACAGATACTCCTGCCTTCATGTCAAAAATGATAACCCTATTCAATGAGCATTTTGTCTCCTTTGGCGTGGTGGCCGGAGATTTAAATTGTACCCTTAACCCAACCCTAGACAAATCATCTCAAGTCCCCACCACAAATCCTAGATCTGCAAAGATGTTGAACTCTCTTACTAAAGAGATGGGACTGATAGATATCTGGAGAGAGACTAATAGCTCATCTATGGACTATACATACTACTCTAATGTCCATAACACCTACTCCCGTATAGATTACATTTTTATCCCAAAGAGTTTCATAAATTCAGCCACTTGTACAAATCGGACCCATAGCACTTTCAGATCACGCCTTTGTCCACCTCCGCTCTGACCTCTGCAAAAACATCCCGAGGTCAAAGAGCTGGAAATTCAACACCTCCATGCTATCAAATGACGAGTTCCATACATTGGTAACTACATGGATAGACAACTACACACAAGACAACAAAGATTCTCCTGTTTCTCCGGGCCACAATGTGGGACGCTGCTAAAGCCACACTAAGAGGCCATCTAATCGCATATGCTTCCTCTAAGAAAAAAGCCATGGAAGCACACAGGCTAGATCTTGAGAGGGAGCTGGAATGCTGTGAAAAAATACATAAACAATCCCCAGACAGCACCAACTGGAGTCATCTTAAAGCAGCCAAAGCCAAACTGAATTTGGACTACACTCGGGAGATAAAAAAAAAGGTTTTCTTTAATAAACAGAAATACCATGAGTATAGCAATAGGCCCAGTAGATTGCTTGCTTACCAATTAAAAAAGGAGCAGTCAGAGCGTACAATCATGGCTATCCGAACAGCAGAGGACAAGGTCACATATGACCCCAAAAATATCAATTTAACTTTTCATGATTTTTACTGCAAACTATATACCTCTGAGAGAAAACACACGGAGGCAGAACTCCACTCTTTCCTAGAGGGAATCTCGCTACCTAAACTATCAGAGACCGACCAAGAAGATCTCAACTCCCCCTTCACTCCTGAGGAGATTCTGGAGGCAATTACCTCCATGCCACCTAATAAGTCCCCAGGCCCGGATGGATTCCCCAGAGAGTTCTACAAAGCTTTTTGGCCCCAGCTCAGCCCTATCTTCATGCCAATGCTAGAGGATTTTTGCAAAAACGGAGTTCTTCCAGACTCAATGGACACAGCTCGCATTACAGTGTTGCTCAAAAAGGACAAGGACCCCCTATCCTGCTCGTCCTTCCGGCCCATAAGCTTGTTGGATTTCGACTATAAAATAATTACCAAATTGCTTGCCAAAAGACTAACCACTCTTCTTCCCAAAATAATAAAAGCGGACCAAACTGGATTTATTAGAGACAGATACTCTTCTGATAACATTCGCCGTCTTTTTGATATTATTGATCAAGTAAACGCACAGAAGACCCCTGTCCTGCTGGCTTCACTGGATGCTGAGAAGGCGTTTGACAGGATGGAGTGGAGCTTTCTGTTTTCAGTCTTAGAAAAGTTCAATATGGGCCCAAATTTTATAAATGGATCAAATCACTATACTCTCATCCAAATGCCATGGTGACTACTAATGGACTGAACTCTGACAGATTCCCTCTGGAACGGGGCACAAGACAAGGGTGCTCGCTGTCCCCCCTGCTCTACTTGTTGGAGGCGGAGCCTCTGGCAGAGTTGATAAGGAGCAATCCAAGTATTATGGGTGTTTCTGCAGGCGGCCTGCAGCACAAGATTTCGCTTTAAGCAGATGATGTCTTGCTCTACATATCCAACCCTGAGAAATCCCTCCCTCTCATTTTAGACACAATTGCTCAGTATGGCAAGTTTTCAGGTTATAATATCAATTTTAACAAACCCACTGTCTGCCCTCTCAATATTACACTCACCAGCTCTATGAAGACACTATGTCCTTTCCAATGGAATACACAGGGGTTTCAATACCTCGGGATCTTCATAACACCAGATCTGAATAGCCTTTTCAAGGAAAATTATCTTCCACTCCTGGATCAAATCAAGAACGATCTCCAAACCTGGATCTCCCTCCCAATTAGCTTAGTAGGAAGAATTAATGTCATCCGTATCAACATCCTCCCTAGACTGAACTATTTATTTCAGATGCTCCCATGCTCTCCCAGTTTCCTTTTTCAAAATAACTAACCAAAGCATCACCAAATTTATATGGGGCAATAAAAAACCTAGGATCAAGTTTTCCACTCTATCGAAACCTGAATCTAAGGGTGGTCCTGCCCTTCCCTCCCTTCAATTGTACTACTGGTCTGCCCAAATCCGCAACATGCTAACATGGATCACAAACAGACAAGAGTCAACGTGGATTCAGATAGAAGCCCAATCCTGTGGTTCATTGCCCTTAAGCTCAATTATATTAATTAATAACTTTAGTGAAGTGGGCAACATAGCCAAAACCTTTGTGATTTACAGCACCCTACTAGCGTGGAGGGACTGTAAGAAATACCTGGGCATTTCCTCCCAAATATGTTCTCACTCGCCTATAGTAGGCAACCCAGACTTGCCAAAAGCCCTGAGGGATGCCAACTTTAATCTTTGGCATACCCTAGGAATCAGGACCTTTTCAGACCTATTTCATCAGAAAACCACTACACTGAAATCCTTTCAAGAGCTCTGCAGTGAATTCAATGTGCCAAGATCCCATTTTTTTTAAAAATATCTTCAAATTAGACATGTAATTTCCTCATTTACCTCCAAGAGGAGGTTTAGAACTCAGTTGAATGAAGTTGAAACCCTTCTTGTCACAGCACAATCCATTAAAGGCAAAATATCTTACATCTATAGACTCCTTTCTGAGAAAGGAAGCTCCTCCTTTACTCCTTTGAAAATAATCTGGGAAAAGGACCTTGGTCTGACTATCAGTGATGAGTTATGGGCGGAGGTTTGCGACAGGGTATACTGCTCCTCTACCAATGTAAAAATGAAAGAATCTAATTACACATTTTTGTACAAATTTTATTATACTCCTTTGAGACTCCATAGAATGAAAACAGATATGTCTCCTAACTGTAAAATATGTACCTCTGAAAGTGGAACCTATATGCATGTATTTTGGAGTTGTAGAGAGATTGCCAGATTCTGGCAAATACTAGATGTACAGTTTGATATGACCCTGTGTATCTATCTTCTTAATGCCCAGCAGGACTTTCTTCTTGATCCTGACAGAGAAAATTTGCTTTTGACTATTACATACTTTGCTAAGAAATGTATTCTTCTATTGTGGGCCTCTAATACCCCTCCTACATTTAAAATGTGGATTGACCAGATTGTTGACTTTCTTCCTCTTGAAAAGCTCACTTATGACCTCCACAAGAGACAGCCCAAGTTTGATAGACTTTGGTCTCCACTATTCAACTATATTTCAAACTGGACAGAGTGAACGGGGTGACTAGGGAAATGCGCAGATACATCTTGTGTAAGGTACTGTAAAACCTAAAAACGAATTATTGGTCCGTCGTCTCAGCGAAGGCTAGAAATAGCTGATAAGAACCTTGATAGTGCTGCTGCAAGTGTTATATGTCTTTTTTTGTGTTTTTATTTCATACATGTTTTGAGTACGTGTGCATATGTATGTATGTATGTATGTATATATATATATGTGTGTGTGTATATATGTGGGTGTGTATGTATATATACACTGCTCAAAAAAATAAAGGGAACACTAAAATACCACATCCTAGATCTGAATGAATGAAATATTCTTATTAAATACTTTTTTCTTTACATAGTTGAATGTGCTGACAACAAAATCACACAAAAATGATCAATGGAAATCAAATTTATCAACCCATGGAGGTCTGGATTTGGAGTGACACTCAAAATTAAAGTGGAAAACCACACTACAGGCTGATCCAACTTTGATGTAATGTCCTTAAAACAAGTCAAAATGAGGCTCAGTAGTCTGTGTGGCCTCCACGTGCCTGTATGACCTCCCTACAACGCCTGGGCATGCTCCTGATGAGGTGGTGGATGGTCTCCCGAGGGATCTCCTCCCAGACCTGGACTAAAGCATCCGCCAACTCCTGGACAGTCTGTGGTGCAACGTGGCGTTGGTGGATGGAGCGAGACATGATGTCCCAGATGTGCTCAATTGGATTCAGGTCTGGGGAACGGGCGGGCCAGTCCATAGCATCAATGCCTTCCTCTTACAGGAACTGCTGACACTCTCCAGCCACATGAGGTCTAGCATTGTCTTGCATTAGGAGGAACCCAGGGCCAACCGCACCAGCATATGGTCTCACAAGGGGTCTGAGGATCTCATCTCGGTACCTAATGGTAGTCAGGCTACCTCTGGCGAGCACATGGAGGGCTGTGCAGCCCCCCAAAGAAATGCCACCCCACACCATGACTGACCCACCGCCAAACCGGTCATGCTGGAGGATGTTGCAGGCAGCAGAACGTTCTCCACGGCGTCTCCAGACTCTGTCACGTCTGTCACGTGTTCAGTGTGAACCTGCTTTCATCTGTGAAGAGCACAGGGCGCCAGTGGCGAATTTGCCAATCTTGGTGTTCTCTGGAAAATGCCAAATGTCCTGCATGGTGTTGGGCTGTAAGCACAACCCCAACCTGTGGACGTCAGGCCCTCATACCACCCTCATGGAGTCTGTTTCTGACCGTTTGAGCAGACACATGCACATTTGTGGCCTGCTGGAGGTAATTTTGCAGGGCTCTGGCAGTGCTCCTCCTGCTCCTCCTTGCACAAAGGCGGAGGTAGCGGTCCTGCTGCCGGGTTGTTGCCCTCCTACGGCCTCCTCCACGTCTCCTGATGTACTGGCCTATCTCCTGGTAGCGCCTCCATGCTCTAGACACTACGCTGACAGACACAGCAAACCTTCTTGCCACAGCAAACCTTCTTGCCACAGCTCGCATTGATGTGCCATCCTGGATGAGCTGCCCTACCTGAGCCACTTGTGTGGGTTGTAGACTCCGTCTCATGCTACCACTAGAGTGAAAACACCGTCAGCATTCAAAAGTGACCAAAACATCAGCCAGGAAGCAGAGGAACTGAGAAGTGGTCTGTGGTCCCCACCTGCAGAACCACTCCTTTATTGGGGGTGTCTTGCTAATTGCCTATAATTTCCACCTGCTGTCTATTACATTTTCACAACAGCATGTGACATTTATTGTCAATCAGTGTTGCTTCCTAAGTGGACAGTTTGATTTTACAGAAGTGTGATTGACTTGGAGTTACATTGTGTTGTTTAAGTGTTCCCTTTATTTTTTTGAGCAGTGTAAGCACCAAGGGAAAAAATAAATAAATAAATAAAAAATGTTCATTTTTCTTAATCTTTTATTTAATTTTTTTTAAGCCTGTCACATCTGTGAATGTTTTGTTGGTTGATTGAAAAACAAGAAAACTTAATAAAACTTTACATTTATTTTTTTATTTTTTATTACAAAATAAAAAATCCTACAATGTGATTTTCTGGATTTTTTTTTCTCATTTTGTCTGTCATAGTTGAAGTGTACCTATGATGAACATTACAGGCCTCTCTCATCTTTTTAAGTGGGAGAACTTGCACAATTGGTGGCTTACTAAATACTTTTTTGCCCCACTGTATGTAGACAACTACAAATACCTAGGTGTCTGGTTAGACTGTGAACTCTCCTTCCAGACTCACATTAAGCATCTCCAATCCAAAATTAAATCTAGAATTGGCTTCCTATTTCGCAACAAAGCATCCTTCACTCATGCTGCCAAACATACCCTCGTAAAACTGACTATCCTACCGATCCTCGACTTCGGCGATGTCATCTATAAAATAGCCTTCAACACTCTACTCAGCAAACTGGATCACAGTGCCATCCGTTTTGTCACCAAATTCCCATATACCACCCACCACTGCGACCTGTACGCTCTCGTTGGCTGGCCCTCGCTTCATACTCGTCGCCAAACCCACTGGCTCCAGGTCATCTACAAGTCTCTGCTAGGTATCTCAGCTCGCTGGACACCATTGCAGCACCTACTCGTAGCACGCTCTCCAGCAGGTATATCTCACTGGTCACCCCCAAAGCCAATTCCTCCTTTGGTCGTCTTTCCTTCCAGGTCTCTGCTGCCAATGACTGGAACGAACTGCAAAAATCACTGAAGTTGGAGACTCTTACCTCACTAACTTCAGTTGTTAGTTGTGTTAGTTGTGTTTGGTGTAGAGATTGAGACAAGACTAGTTGTGTTTGGTGTAGAGATTGAGACAAGACTATTTGTCTTTGGTGTAGAGATTGAGACAGGACTAGGTGTGTTTTGTGTAGAGATTGAGACAGGACTAGGTGTGTTAGTTGTGGTTGGTGTAGAGATTGAGACAGGACTAGGTGTGTTTGGTATAGAGATTGAGACAGGACTAGTTGTGTTTGGTGTAGAGATTGAGACAGGACTAGGTGTGTTAGTTGTGTTTGGTGTAGAGAATGAGACAGGACTAGGTGTGTTAGTTGTGTTTGGTGTAGAGAATGAGACAGGACTAGGAGTGTTTGGTGTAGAGATT